>NW_021633482.1:0-33813 GCF_004799145.2 Neltuma alba
TTATTTAGAGAAATTAAAAGCACAAAGTATCTAAATCTAACAGTAACAATGACAATAATGCGAGGAATGCCGAATTTGCATTCTCCTCCTCTGCAACTTGCTTGGCATCTTGTGTTGCAACTTTCATTTTTGCAATTCGGAGTGTGATGATCCTCACAGCATTTTATTCCCTCTACTACATCCATCTCGCCTGCAATATATAAAACATAAAATAAGTTGCTATTATTATCTATAAGTCCATCGTAAAACGATATTTATTCACACACAAACACACACACACACAAATATATATATATATATTTTCTTAATAAATAACTTGATTATTTGGATATGAAAAGGAAAGCTTCTTCTTAAATACTCATATTTCATTCATTTCCTCTAATACAGCACTCTCTAAGTTATGTGCAATGGACAATACGGTATGCTTAAATTTCATATTGAATATTATTAGATATTGATATACAAGACATTTTGAAGAGAACTGGTTGACTTTTTTTTTAATTATAATTTCATAACTTAAGTGTCGCGTTAAATAAAAAATAGTTAGTGTTATGTTAATGAAGATCATATATAATTAGGAAAAAAAAAAAGAATAATGAAACAAGAAGACTAAAAAAAGAAAGCTGACCTGATGATAACATGATAATCAGACAGAGCACAAGATAGAGGGTTTTCCCAGAGGCCATTCTTGAAGAATTACTATTTGGTAATTGATATATCAATTAATGACGTCGCAAAGAATTCTGGGTGGGCTATTTATACTGTGTTGGGAGCTTCCAATTATTCAGTTTACCTCAACAACTTTTGTTTGCTTATCAGTTATTAGCTTGTTTTAGAATAGTACAATTGATCCACATTTTAGATTTCAGTTAATTTCATGAATTTTAAAATAGTATTTAGCAACTGATTTGAATTCGAAATAACTAATTTTAGTTCTTCTCTCTAATTCTTCCTCTCACCGTGCTGGCAGAAAAAGAAAAAGAAAAATCAATAGCAAAATGACAACAACAAAACCCTTAAATACTAAATTGATTCACAGTATCAAATTATACTCATGTAATATTTTAAAATTTTCAAACGTTGCAAAATGATGCCACTGTCCCTATATTCTGGCCGGTAACTACTCTTATCTAGTTTTAAGAACTCTACTTTTGTTATTGATTACTCTTGTATAGCTATTGTATAGCTATTACTTTCTTATTGACTATTCTGTTTCGCAAAAGTAGTAACTAGTGGAGCTCCTAATATATTTTCAAATGTTTGTAACAAAAGTAATCAATCACAAAACTAAAGTAGTCAATACCTAAACAAGGCATTCACCAAATCTTTAGAAATAACAGTACTCAAAAGTCAAGCTAAAATAGTCAATAATCAAATAAAAGTAGTCATCAGAACTCTAAAAATAAAAATAGTCAACAACTAAACTAAAATAATCAATAGTAAAACAAGAGTAATCACTAAAACTCTAACAACATGCCAAAGACTAGCCACTGAAGGGGTCATTGATGTTGGAGCTCTGGCAGCAAGCCTCCAACTAGAGGTGCTTATGTGGCATTCTAAAAAAATAGGAAAAAAAATTTGAGGATAGTGACGTGATTTCGCAACATTTTAAAATTTCAAATTGTTTTAATTGTAATAATTTGGTATTTTGAAATTCAACATGCTAATTTTACATTTAACATTTTTAAAAGGTATATTTAATCATTTGGCCCTATTTTGTCATGCTAGAAATAATCAATAAAATACACAATAATATAATGGAATCACAATAAAGTTATAGGAAAAATCCACTATGACAAATTCATGTGTATAGCAAGATATTAATATACAAATGGCATATGCTGTATATGTGGTTAATTCTAAATAATTGCCTTCATTGCTATCGCAATTGTATAATTGGAATTGGGATTCAAATTTTTATGAGTTCAAACATACACAGAGAAAATGAACCCCCCCCACCCCCCAAAACAATAAATTATAGTACAGGTCCAAACTAGTTTAAGACAAAAACAATATGGTACAAAATACTATAAATTTGAAAATGATCTAAATTAAACACTAGATGCAACTCATTCGTTTTGTTTTTGCTTCGTTTGAAATAGTAAGTTTAACGTCTAGCATGATAATTTTAAATACAAAGAGAAAGCGTTTCTTAAAAAAAAAAAAATAAAATTGCGTCTGTAAAAGATAGTATTGAGTAAGTGGCTAAATTTCTGGAAAATTTCATGATGATTTTGAGCATTAACCAATCAGGAATGCAATCCAAAGGTGGTCAAGTTGAGATTGAAAAAGTCAAAGAACGTAAACAAAAACTATGGAAGTACCAATATAGGAGAACCAACAATATCATATTTCCAATTTCCAAAATAGTAATAATTGATGATTTTGATTAATTTGATTCGCATATTTTGATGCTACAAAAAAGGACAATACATGGCCACTGGTTGGCCCTTTTGAGATAGTCTTCTTGCAAGGATTGAAGCTTCTACGTAACAGAGGAAAGGGGAAGAAATGAAGAATTAGGAAGAGTGGATAGAAAAAACAAAACTATAGTTTTTTAAAAAATTAAAAAAAAAAAAAAACTATCTCCTCTTCTGTTCCTTACATCCTTAATTCTCCCTTCCCTCTTTAACATAACCTCTTGCTTTAACAATACAGCATACTTCAGATTTCAATACCACTTGCCATAATCTCTCTTTGATTTTGACACATTAATTAATTCTCTTACATTTCTTTCTATGCCTCTCTGATACTATCAACCAGGTAATTGATCCCATTTTTGTCTTATTTGTTATATATTTATATACATTATTTGGATTTGGCATTCACAATTATTCCTTGTCATATCTTTCGTCTTTTGATTTGGGACATGGATTCAATCCAAGCAGAAGAAAGATCATCAGAAAACCAAAGAGCAAATTAATGTTCTCTCCAGAACTGAGTCACAATAATCAAAGAGGATCTCCTCATAGAGCCTTAATGACATATTTCTATCAAAGAGGATCTCCTTATAGAGCCATAATGACATACTCCTCCGGTCCTAAATATAAGACCCTTATACTAGTGTGTATTAGGGTCTTACATTTAGGACCGGAGGAGTATTTTCTATTCATGAGACATTGGATTTTTACGTTCATTCAAGTGACTTCTCAATGAAATTCATGAGCAGCATAGACTTATGAAGAATCAACAAAATAGCCATACTCCTTCTGCGCCTTCTATAAGAGATTATTGATCCATAATATACGTCACTTGGTAGGTCATTAATGAACCATTTTTATAACCCCTATTACAATTTACTACGAGAAGACTTAAAATCTAATATGGTGTCTCTCTTTACTCTTGAATATGAACAAAGTCGAAAAAATGTTTCATCTTCAAACAAAGTTGATGAGTCAACCACCTCTCCTTGATTCTGGTGAGGTAGTTAAAATGACTTGTAATATGAACCCGAGAAAATATTGGGTATGAAGTTCATGCTAAGAATCATGAAAGCTCTTTAAATGAACCATATCATCTTCATTATTCCTTAGATTGGATTGACTTTATCTAAAACAAGACATGTCTGAACTTCACTTTCAGGTGATCATCAACATCAGGAACTTCAATTAGCCTTTAAAATGGCTCCAAGCAAGATCAAGAAAGCCCTTGGCGCAGTCAAGGATCAAACAACCATAAGCCTAGCAAAAGTAGGAAGCAGTACCTCACTTGCAGACCTTGAAGTTGCCATAGTGAAGGCAACAAAGCACAACGAGCATCCTGCAGAAGAGAAATACATTAGAGAAATACTCAGCTTAACTTGCTACTCTCGAACCTACATTAGCGCCTGCGTCACCACACTCTCCAAACGCCTCAACAAAACTCGAAGCTGGACAGTCGCCATGAAAACACTTATCCTCATACAAAGGCTCCTCTATGAAGGTGATCCTGCATATGAGCAAGAGATCTTCTTCTCAACTCGTCGAGGAACTCGAATTCTCAACTTGTCCGATTTTCGTGACAATGGCAAGTCGTTAAACTCATGGGACTTCTCAGCATTTGTTCGCACTTATGCACTATACTTGGATGAGAGGCTTGAGTATAAAATGCAGAATCGGCGAGGAAAGAAAAGCACGTTTGGATGTGATGAAGAAGAAGAAGAAAACAAAGATAAAGATAAAGATAAAGAGAAAGAGAAAGAATCATTTACGAGATCCACACCAATACGGGACATGAAGACAGAACAAATATTTTCAAAGATGCAGCATTTGCAGTTGCTGCTTGAGCGCTTTTTAGCTTGTCGTCCCACAGGTTAGTACTCATCAAAACCCTCTATTTTTTTAACCAAGAATTAATTTAGATTTATTTCTCCATGAATTATCCATCAAAGCACTTTAATTCAGATTAGTTATCACAAATTTCCGGTTACAGTTAAGATTCACTTGACCATATATACATCTTACTGTAATACTACTAGAAGAAATCTCATGTCCATTTAAATTTAACAGGAGCAGCAACAACACATGGAATTGTGATTATACATATTACTGTAATCCAACTAGAAGAAATCTCATGTTCATTTAAATTTAACAGGAGCAGCAAAAACACATAGAATTGTGATAGTGTCTCTATACCCCATTGTGAAGGACAGCTTCCAGATATACAGTGAGGTAACAGAAATACTCAGTACCTTACTGGACAGGTTTGAAGACTTGCAGATGCAAGACTGCATTAAAGTTTATGACATTTTCTGCCGTGTTGGGAAGCAATTTGATGAGCTAGACTTGTTCTATTGCTGGTGCAAGAGTATAGGCATTGCAAGGTCTTCTGAGTACCCACAAATTGAGAAGATCAATTCAAAGCAGCTGGAGGTCATGGAGGAATATATCAAAGAGAAATCAGCTGCAGCACAAGGCAAGGCTTCTAATGCAGAAGAGAAGAATGAAGAAGAAGAAGCTAAGGTTGAAGAATTAGAAGAGGACGTGAATACAACAAAAGCACTACCACCACCAGTGGAGGAACCAAAGGTTGAAGAAGTCATTGAAGAACCAATCAAAGAAAAGCCTAAAGAGGAAGAACAAAAAGAAGCTGACTTGTTACATCTAGGAGATGATGTGCCTACCACAGAGGAACAAGGGGATAAGCTTGCCTTGGCCTTGTTTGATGGTGCTGCACCAGGAACCGCGAGTGCCACCCAAGCTCTTCCATGGCATGCTTTTGATGAAGAAGCAGATTGGGAAACAGCATTGGTGCAATCAACCAGCAACCTGCCAAACCAGAAGCCTGAACTGGGAGGTGGATTTGATACACTCTTGTTGGACGGCATGTATAAGCAAGCAGAAGTAAATGCAGCCATGCAGGGACCGGGGTTCATAGTCAGCGGGAGCTCAAGCAGTATGGCACTTGGGTCGGCCGGAAGGCCAGCATTGTTGGCATTGCCGGCACCACCAACATCCGGAGGTTCTACTGATTTTGGGCCAGCAAGTACAGATCCATTTGCAGCTTCGCTGGGTGTGGCACCTCCATCTTATGTGCAAATGTCAGAGATGGAGAAGAAACAGGGGTTGCTAGTGGAGGAACAAGTGCTGTGGCAGCAATACACAAGAGAGGGCATGCAAGGAGAAGCTACACTGTCAAGGCTCGAACGGAATGCTTACATGGGAGCCTATGCACAACCGAACCCAGGAAGTAATTATCGTTGAATAGCCATAGCGTTTTAAAACTTGAAATAGGATTAAGTGCAAAAACATGACACTCTGGATTAGTGGCAAGTAATGATTACTCTCTAAAATATAAACCCTTCATTGCCGAAAAACATGTCAAACTTGAATCATGGACCGGAGAATAGTCCCCAAACCCCTTTAAAAACTGTCCTCGGAAGCGCACAAGAAAGTACCCTTCACGCACGTCCTGTTTAAACAGAAGAATTGATGTTTCATTTGGCCAGTCGAATTACATTTACTGTGCCGTACAAGAGCCATGTACAGTAGTTTTAGAACACTAATTAATTTACAAAATTCGTCCCTCATTAGGTGGCTGTATCCAGCTTTCGAAGGGTTACTATTGAACATCATTAGCTTCAATATCAACCAAACTGGTCCCAACTTCGAAATAAAGGGAGATGACATTAATTGAAAAACATTGGCTTTCCCGATGTAATATCAGTTATGTTGAAGACTAACGATTCTTCTGTTCAAGGATTTTGTAGGTTCACTCCACCACGAAAAACAGAAATCCAAAACGTAACTCCAGAATAAAAGCAGAGAGGGGGAACACCGCTGTTTAATTGAAGGGCTTCGATATCAACCAAACTGGTTCCAACTTAGAAACAAAAGATAACATTAATTGAAGAACATTTGAAATGTAATATCACTTAAGGAATAACGATTCTGTCCGAGAACTTTGATGATTCACTCTAGCTCGAAAAACAGAAATCCAAAAGGTACTCGTAACTCTGAATAATGGAAAGAGAGAACAAAATTATTTAACAAGATATAAATGACCTGAGAGCAATAAACTAATATTAGCAATAGTAACGAGCAATTTTTCATGAATAGCTTAAAGCTATCAGATAGATATCCATAGAGAAACAAAATATTCCAAGCGTTTTGAACATCCGAAATAAAAACCGTACAAAGTACAACGACAACACTGACGCTATAAATCCTACTTCTGAACCTAGAACAGAGAAGTTCCCTTCCCCTTCTTATCCCCACCAATCTCAAAGTGCTTGCACCTCTGCAGAGAACAAATGAATTATCAATCAGTGATATACAATATGCCAGGGAAATATAACGTGTGAAACATATCATGATTGATATACCAACCTTAATAGGATGTTGGGATACATGTTTGCAACTCTGGCATTGCAGCCTCAAGACAATCTTCTTAGTGGTTTTAGCCTACTCAAACAAAAGTAATTGACCACAAGAAATTAACAACCAGCTCCCAATAACATGACCAAAAGCTTCAAAGATTAGTTGTTGATAGAAACATGATGACAGCCTACCTTTTTGTGGAACACAGGCTTTGTCTGTCCACCATAGCCCGATTGTTTACGGTCATAACGGCGCTTTCCCTGAGCCGCAAGACTATCCTTACCCTTCTTATATTGCGTGACCTTGTGCAGGGTGTGCTTCCTGCAGTCCTTATTCTTGCAGTAGGTCTTCTTGGTCTTTGGAACGTTCACCTACAGGACGGCAGCAGAATTGTCACACTTCCCAATAAAGGATATCAAAATGACACATTTCACAAATTACTCCAGAAAAAAAATGTCTTAAGTAAAAATATTGACCTAAACAAGAGCATAAGAACGCAAGTATCGATTCCAATGAAAAGAAACCCAGCGTTGACAGACTATAGAAGAAACTATATCACGCCTCCAATCAACAAAACTGAAAAGAAACTGAACAAAATAAAAGAAATCATATACTAATTGATGTAAACAGAGGAAATGGCGCAAATAACAACTTCAATCTTGCGGAATGATATATTCCCACAAACAACAAAGGAAAACGAAAAGAACTGTGACAAACAAAGAAACAAGGTAATCAAAGATTCCAAGTAGAAATTCAGATCAGTTCATAGAGTTCTTGAAAACTCACGGAAGCATGAAGGATATAGAAATACTGCGGGACCTCTGAGGCAGGTAAATGGGAATAGGGAGAAGACAAGCGAGAAGAAGGCGAAGAAGGAGGAGGTGATTACCATGATGTCGATCAGCCCTAAGCCCCGCCCGCCGCTAAGGAGTGAAGAAGACGAGAATTGAGGGTTTCATTGTTTTTATTAATAGATGTCGGGATAGGGTTTGGGGTAATTTTTTTTTTTTGCAAGAGGGCCAACAATACTTCATAGTACTGCTAACAAATGGGTTTGAAAGCCCATGGTCATCTGGGCCCACATTTTAAGTCCAACATAATCCGAATCTTTACCGTAATCTTTTTTTTATCGAGAAACTCCAATAATATTTTTTTTCAGTTGAGTTGATATTTCATATTTTAAATTAAAATTAACATAAACTTTTCTGTAAGTACCTCTATAAGCGCTTTTGAGGCATGCCCTGGCCCTAGTACCAACTCACCTAAACTTTTCTTTACCAAAAAATTAAAATTAACATAAATTATTTTAAAATTTTTTTAATTTTTAATTTTAATATTTCCTGTACATAAGACTTTCTAATTTCTTTAAAAAATGGTGTTGATAAAGAAGATTGTGTGACACTGTTCATCATCTTTCATGCTATCCCCCATATTTTGTTCTCCCGAAATCCGCCATCATCTCAACCACAATTTTCAAGAAGTTCGGCAAAATCTACTATTATAACGTAGTACAAAATTATAAAATTTAGCACTTCAATTTTTCAAATAAACTTTACTTATAATGTTTAATGTAAATCTAAATATATTTACAGTTACTTTTAATATATAAAATATTACACTAAATATGATTAAAATATTATTTAATAATATTTTTTCCTTTCTTTCCTTTTCTTGAATAGGTTCTCAAAGGGAGAAATTGGTCATCTTTAAATTTACATAAATATGAATCATCTTCCATTATATTTATAAACATAAGTTTGTCAAATATTACAAGTGATGTTCTGTGTTTGGTAAAATGTTTCAAGGCTTGCCAATTTATCATGGTAAAACTGTAGTACCATGTGGTTGTAGACATGCTAAGAGTGAGGCTTTTTTAATTAACATTTGATATGTTTAAACACATGCATAGAAAGAAACATGTCAACGCTAAACTCAAACCTGTAATTTTATCCAAACATAGCAGATGACACTAGCACTAGAGCAACTTCTTGTTGACAGTTCAGAACACACTTACTTTCATATTTTGTTAGTTTCCAACATGAAACTAAATACACTCGAGTAAGCTTGCACACTAGTTACCCCGAGCTTGTCCATATACAACTGCAAGTGTAGCTCGCTTATTTCTTGATCATGAATTTAAGCTACAAGCAGCACAAACCAAATTACAAAAACCATAGAGAACCCACTTTTTCCCAAACAGATTAACCCAAAAAAGTAGCCAGCTATAAACTAAGTCTGAATGGGTTTTAAAAATGAGCACAACTTGGACAAACACCTTCAGTTTTACACTGGTATCTTGAACAAAGTTGTCAACTGTACAGAGAAGACCAAACTTCCCCGTAGTTAGGTAACTGGAGATCCCCTTGTGGATACGCCCAACCTCATTCCTACACGAACCAAGGTCTCAAGTGATCTGGCGCTGTTCGCTAGGAGGTCTTCATCAATCACTATTGAATTCTGCAGACCAAAGAGAAAAGGAAGAGAGAGAGAGTGAGAGAGATTTCATTACATGCATTTTCCAAAAATTAACTCAAGAAATTATCGATCTCTACAGAAAGCTAACAACTTAGGCAAAAGATTACTGATTGCACCCAAAAAAAAATTGTTGGAACGGAACACCATTTCCATATTAAATCAATCAGAACAGAAAACTGGTGCCCTGCAGTAATGACTTTTTTGTCCCATTGGTAATAGAATCGAAAGAGAAGCATGTGATAGATTAGTTTCACGAAATTTATACGTTTCTTGAGGCATCGACATTTCGTTTTAAACAAAACAGCTGCCTGTGTTTGAAATGTGTCAAGATCCTCAAGTCTAATATGGCAGGACACTTCAAATAATCCGTGGCACTGTAGATATCGTCATGTCATAGTGTCTGTGCTCTGTCACTGTATCCAAATTCTTTAGTCTCTAACAGTAAAACGCACTTAAGATCAAGAATCCACTGCTCTTCCCCCACTTACTAATACAAGGAGCTGAATGGATCAGACAAGAAATAAGAACCAGGCATCGAAATAAAATTTGTTTAATGAATATAGATATATATATGTATGTATGTATCTATAATAAAATCTATATCAAACCGTGCTATTAACAAGTTATGAATAATATGGCTTATTTTGTAGGTTTTCATGAGTAAAACGGTTTTAGTTACATCAAATAACAAGAACATGCTGCAACAGGACTGGAGGAAAATATGGCCTTAATAATTGACGTTTGTCATTGGTTCTTCTTCTTAGATAGAAATCATTTATATCAGCTAAATAATGACACGTGCAATTCAAATATAAGACCAAATAAGTTACGAGAATCTTTATAAAATTTAAGTAAAATAGATTAGTTCTGTGCACAAATTTTTTCATGGATAATAAAGAATCAGGAGCCAGGATTATTTTCTGCAATAAGAAATTCAAAATTTGATGAACAATAAAGAACTATTAGCAGTAACGCTAATAATAACACCAACCTTTTCAAAGACACAGATTACAGTGCTTCCACCAAATGAAAAATATCCAAACTGTAATTTAAGCAAATGAAATGTCAATAAGCAATGGAAACAAGAGATGAATAAACAAAAATCAATCTCTATCTTGGTTACCTCATCTCCCTTCTTGACATGATCACCTCTCTTTTTGGTAAAAGTGATGCTACCAACCATTGTAGCTCCTATTGCAACAAATGCCACCTAAATCCAGATCATAGAATTACGAATATGAATGTATTAATGGTCAAATACATTTCGGGGAGAAAGTAGTAATGTGCATAAAGAGCGGTAGTTCACCATAAGCATTTTAGGAACTTGACAAATCATCAAAAGCACAACAGAAAAATTACAAGAATAAATAACGAGAAATGGACTAAATGCTTAAATGAATAACAGAAAATTTCCAATCAGAAAGCAAGCTGAAGTTGATAATTGTTGTCCCTCGTTCTACAATCATCAATCATTTCAGATATGTGCACTTGGGAATACAGATTTATTGCAACGACAAACCTTTCCAAAATCTACAGTTGAAATTATTGAAACAACACGCTTATTCTCTGTGAAGACATTGCAGTACTTGCTATTGACAGCAATGGGATTGACCTATTCAAAGGAGGGCAGAGTGAAAAATAAATTGTGAATGAGCGCTAATACAAAGAATTAGAGCAACAAAAAAACATGTAACGGTATATATAAAATTTGTCTTCGTTAAGTGATTGTCCCATACTGTATATAAGCATCCAGGGATATCTACAAATTGCTCGATTTTTCCTGATACTGGCAAATGGAATCGGTGATAATCCTGAAAGATATAGGTGTTAAAGTCAAAATCCTAGGAAACTATAACAGAAACAGAATAAAATTTAAACAAACAACCAGTAGTACCTGTGGTGCTAGACGAAATATCACAATTGTTCCATCAACAAAAGCACTAGAAGAAATTTCCTTCCCCAAAAGGCCTTGAACTGAAAACTTTCGACCCTAGAAGTAATGAAAGATAATTGAAAAATTACTTCGTTGACCTCCATAATCAACGCGGAAAGAACAAAGAGCCATGTATCCCTAAATATCCAGGGAATCTAATTTCCACCATCACAACGGGGCCCAAATTTCAATAATTGAACAAGTTTTATATCTCATATGCATAAAAAATCTTTGAATTAAAAAGAAGAAAAGAAGGATATTCAAAAGTAAAAGCACCAGACACAACTTTAGTTACAATTAGCCAGAGGATGTTTACACATAAGACATTGATTGAGCAGCCAAATACTTTGATCTATTACAGTTGTTACATGTTTTCGTGCAAAGACAGAGAGCAAGGGCATGAACAAACTCCAGATAATGATCACATTCCTCACAAATTTCTTCCTTCCCACACCCCTGCCCTAACCCGCAGGAATGTCAAGCCGGTGCTAATGGGCACTATTAGAATAGATATAGGTCACAGAAATTGGCTGAAAACCATCTTATATCACAAAATTCATGTGTCAACTAGTAAAAATCCATTATTTGCAGATTTCCAAATGTTAAAATTTTGATACCAAAAATAAATCATTTTTTCAAGAATGGAAGCATTCCATGTAGCAAGAGAGGAGAAAAATTACCTTAATCCAAAATCTTAAACTCTCATCAACTGATTTAAATGCCATCAGACGACAATCAGCAGCACATACAGCAACATCATCACGTTCAAAGGAATCAATTGGTCTTGAACCAGGCTTTAACTCTCTTATGAAAAATTCATTGAATGTCTGCCCACAGAAATGAAAGATGTGAATCTTCAAAGAAAATCAATACTACTATCGCAAATCCAAAAATAGTTTGCATTTGCCATTTAAATATTCGAAAATCAATATCAGTATATCTATCGAAGTTGTAGGAAGTTGCACCTATCCACAAGTTGTGAACAGTGAGGCTTTGCATGAAGCCAGCTCTAGTTTTACAAATTTTCACGGTGTTAAAAACCAGACCAACCATTGAACTAGGTGAAACTTTGGTTGAAGGTTCAATGGTCGAATTATAATTGAATAAGTCGTGATTAAATTGACAAATTTTAATCATGTACTAGTTATTCTAAATAATAAAGATACAAATAATAACAAAATCATATATCATATTTCAACAATAATATAATTGATATAAAAATAGAATGTGAAATTATAAGAAGTAAGAATATAATTTTAAAAAGCTGATAAATATTTTATCCTTTAAAAAATAAATAAATAATTTAAAATAATTATGAGATGTAAGATATTTATAATGTGTATACTTATTTTATAATTTACAATTTTATAATACACACACACACACACAGACATTTGTTGCCCACTGTTCATACTCATTCTTAATATATTAGAGGGTCCTATCAGAATCCTTAGTATCTGATAAGATCTTCAAATTTTCATTGAGGGTTCAGAACACCCAAGGGTATATCCAGGTACAATTGCGTGTCATCAAAACATAACTTAAGCTCTTTCGAAAGTATAAGCCCACCTTAAACTTATCCAATGGATCCTTGACTTCAGCCATATTGATTTGATCCTACAACGAAATAGTCACATAATTTATAAGAAATTTGTAATTTCATGCACAAAAGTCCAGATACGTAAGCAACCCCAGCATATAAAGTCAGGGAGAAAAAGGTCTAAGGTTAACATATTATCACAGAAGAAGAAAATAAAGTAGAAGATATGGGAAAAGCATTAATACACAATTTATATTCGCAATTGAGCATGTGTGTGTGTGTGTGTGATTTTGTGTGCCTAAGTAAAATTCAGGAGCAACAGCACTATGGGTCGTGGCTTTGAGCTTAGTTCCCCCGTTCCCATGAATAAGCAAGAATCAGAAGTCCCCAACCACAGAGCAGTTCATACCTTGAAAAGTTCAATAAATTTAGGTATATCTGCTGCAGATTCAGGCGAGTTCATCTTGTTTCCCTGGCTTTCAGAAATGCTTTGTAGGATTTCCTTCACCCCTTCAAATAAGAAATTCACCATCTTAAGGCATTATAAAAGATAAGTGTCTCAACACAAGGAAAAGACTTATGCACATTTGATTGAATGGGTCAAAGTGCCATGCTTCAAATCAGTGACCTAAGCACATTATGACCAATATTTTTTTTTTTCCAAGTAATCATATGTTTGCTCTTTCTAATGTACCGATAATGCACTAAATCTAACTCCAGAAAGGTCTGCGAGATCTGCCAATCGTAAGCCCCAAAAGACAGTGGTGACTGGTGAAGTTGCTAATATCAGTACAGAATTCTTGTCAGAATAACAAAGAGAAATGAGCCCATACCTACATTTATTAGGCCAAGACCTACTTTTGACTGATAAATAGCTCTCATTGACAAAACAATCTTTTTGTCAATTAATTCTTCAACAAGCCTTTTAGTCTTCCGGTCATATACCTGATGCCAAGATGGATAACGCAAGTGGATAGGGAATTCTGAGCCTTAAGACTTAAATGAACAGCATCGCATGTATACATGACATATGATATAGCATGAAAGTGCTTAATATAGTTGTAAATCATTAAATTCCAACCAAGAGATACATATAGGATTCAAAAAACAGTGGTCACAATGATTGTTCAACTTCTCACCAACAATATCTAGCGTAAGGTAAGAATGACATAGGAAGAGAATAGCATGCAAGGGGTGCAAAGATGGACATATCAGTAAATCATATTGAAAACCGGCTAATTATGATGTCTTTTAAAAGAAAATCAATTATTAGCAAAACAAAGAAGCAAGATCCTTAAATGGATCTCTATTTCTTGACATGACTCGAAAAACATTGACGTTCTACATTTATTGTACACAAGTCAGTAGACTGTCAAGAAAAAGAATGAGCAACAATGCATACCAAAATGTGGGAAGCACTTGATCCGGAGCGTATACCAACATCATAGGATGAAAAATGGGTCCATTCACTCAGTTTAAAGAGCCACCTAAATAAATAAGTAATCTTATCATTTCACCATATTCTGAATCAAATTTAAACCATGTATATCATGCACAGTAACTGTAAATTGACAGTACAAAATTGAAAAGGTTAACACTGTCCATGCCCTACCATACTGCCAGATTAGTTAGCATCATGTTCAGAAATTTACCCATATGATGCCTCTTTATCTGTCAAGAATCCTCCAGTCATCACCTGGTTTCCAGTGCCTTCGTCAAAACAGAGAGTTAAATGGACTATTGCGTTCAGCTTGTCAGCAACCTGAAGAACCTCACCACAAACAGGGCAGCAATTCAATAATGTTTCCCTGCAATACCAGAAATCAGCAGATTAATGAATTATAATCAAATGAAACATACATAAAGAGAGAATCAACATAATGAGAAGACTCCCATCCACTCTTGGTCATCGACTACAGTTCAAACATGGGCATTGACAAATCTTCTAAAAAATTGAGTTCCAATATAGAGAAAAATCGAAACAGATTCTGACGTTTTCAGTCAAGAGAAAGGTTATTATTGTCAAATCTAGAAAGAAAAGCTGCAGAAACATACACACACACATACATAAACAGAATAAAGAGCCAACTGCACTCTCCTTTGGAACATATCATATATACACAAAAATAAAATAGAAAGACATATGGTATCCATAAATGGATGCAAATAAAAATGATAACCAGTATTCAATACATCTGCAACCCGAGACACCAATTTGCAATAGAGATATACCTGTTTGTTGTGATTGTTTAATTGTGTTTCAGTAAGTGACATAAACAATGAAACGTGCATAAACAGCAGAACTCCCAATCCTAGTGTTCCTCACAAGATGCAAAGGAATGACACAATGAAATAAAAATAATTATGACACCTTCAAAAGAATTCATAATTTTAAGCCATTGAACCTAAAAAATGATGGCAAAAGAATACAACATGATATACAAAATAAAACTTGCAGAATCAGATTAGCGATTACTTTTCTTGTTGAGAAGCAAGGAGGTCAGCCAATTCATCCATGCTAACCATGCCATCCCCATTTCTGTCAGCTGCCTTGAAAATTTCTTCTTTCTATTGCAAAGAAAATTGTTGTGCTCAGATTTAAACATACATACACACATCCACACGCAACCAAATAAAAAACAAAAAAAACAAAAAACAGAGAAAGAAAGAAAAGAAAAATTAAAGATTACATTATAATTACAAAACAAGATATACTGTAATGAAGATTTTAAATTAGATACAATCAAGAAACCAAATTTCTATACATTAATTCAAGGTTTTAATGTTCAAAATGTTGTTCTTTTCTATTATTTATATGACCACATAAACTAAAAAGAAATGAAATTATCTAATCAGAAAATCCAAACTTAGGTGTACAAACAAACTTAAAAGATACTCAGTATGGATAGGCTTCATAAACTGAAAAGTCACATAAGATAATTTGGGAAATGTTTGCTCAGGCGTGAACCTTGATAGATGCTGTTTCATTGCCAAAGGCATCAATTAGGTCAGAAAATTCAGAAAACGAAAGCACGCCATCTCCATTACAGTCCTGCACAGAATATTACTTTTTAGGTTAATAACAGACAATGATAAACTGTTCTAAAAAACCTAACATAAATGTTATACAGCATTTTCACTGGCTCACATACTTTTTATATTTAATTTATTCAGCTTGTATCAATTTCCTTTCAAGTTCTAAGAGCACCCTGATAGAGAGAATATGATAAAGGGATGTTGGAAGAAATAACTTTAAATAACATGGAATCATTCTTTAATCTTTAATAGCTATGTTTACAAAAGCTTGGGTATATAGTCTCACAAATAAGTCTCATTTCAAAGTCAGTTTAATACCAATGTCCTTGTGCAAGAAAGCAATCAGATTTTTTCTTGTCATCATTTTTTCATATATCCTCATACGGCTTACAGTCAAACTTGTACCAGTGACAATTCATCAGAAAACAGAAGAAAACCTAACTTACCACTGTAGATAAAATGCGTCTGACAAAGCCCTTCTCTGTTTCAACTGGGTCCTGTTAGATTTTTCTCATAATTGTTATCAATCCCCATTATATTGAAACAAAAACATGGTATATATTCTTTAATGTATACCTCTACGGAACAGGATAGAGAAATGTTGCCAACCACTTTGCCTGGCATTGATGGATCTAATAAGTTGAATACCTCAATGTCAGAATCAGAATCCTGGATCACCATAATATAAACAAAAGAAGCCAATAAATGAACTATTTCAATAGCTATGTTTAAAATAATCAAAAACTGAAAATAAGAATTATTCATTTATCCAAAGCCATGCTCCACCTAGTCTGCTACCCAACAATCCGAGGGAGAGATATGGGCAGCAGTATGCCAGGACCTAGAGGTCAAGGAACAGTCCCGAGCATATAGCACCTATGGGGCGTAGACCTCCCAAGAGATGACAGGGCAAAGGTTTCCATTTGATCTCTATGAGTGAAGTTATCAGAGGCAATTATTGAGGAGGCAGTGAAAAGTCTCACGCATAAACAAACACTCAACTGGCCACTCAGGTCTTCGCCATCAAAATCCCAACATTCCTACCTCCCAACATAATGAAATAGCTCGGAGGAAAAGTAGGCATAACGTTGAGGTAGCTTCTCTTATATTTGTTCACCAAGAATCTGCCTAAAGATACCATAGTGAAGTTGTTTTAACCTCGATCTATGTCATCAATAGAATTCACTCAAAGGAATTCAATTTTCAGACCCCTTGTGCTTCCCTTCTCAACAATCACCCTCAAACTTCCCTGGTATTTACCGATCCTACGAAATTCTTTGAGTGCACCACTTATGATCACATCCACAACAGTAACAAACTTGGTCATAAAGCCACCAAGAACATGTTTGTTGGGTAATATAGCTCCCCAAAAGGGTACAGGCTCTGATCTCAGACCATTAAAAAAAAATCTTTTCTCTTTGGACGAAACTTTCTTGGAAGAAAACCCTTACTTTACAAAAACTTCCATTCACAGAATGAGAGTAGTGAACACCAAAAGGAATGGAGTTTTTGCTTGGAAGAAAAACCAGTCAAATAGTCAGTCATAAATATTAATTAAAGTTTTTATAAGTTCAAAGTAAGGTATGTCAACCTTAAATATTCCTCACCTGGGTCAGAAATTCAAGCAGATCAATCTCACGGTATCCAACAAGAGTATTGCTTCTTAGTCTGTTGGTCTACATAAGAAAATAATAATTCAAAATTATATACACTGATATGCGCAAGGAGTTACTAAGAAGCAGTCAATCATAAAACCAGATTCAAAATGTCAGTAAGTAGAATCTATGCCACAATTATCTTTCCATTTTGTAAAAACATATTTCCAAATCCCTTGATCTTCAAAATGAAGTAGAAACATACACCAAGCATACAAGTGTGACATAGGATTTCGAATTTCATTTGTTCAAGTCTAGCAAAATTAAATTAGATAAGTTTATTCTAAGGTATTGCAAATTAAAATAAGTAGGTCAGAGGGTCTGACTGCACACCTCAAATACAGAAATCTTAGCAACATGAGGTCCATTCTTTTCCAGAAGAAGCTTCTTTTCCTGTGAGAGAACATAGAAGTCATGTTGATCAGGAAGCACTTATCTGATCAACTATACTCTATGGAGTCGACAGGAATCAGGATCAACACCTCATGAGATAGGGCAAATGAATTTGAGTAACAAATATTTAACGCATGTTCTCGCACTCACAGACACTCACAACATATGATAGAGAGTAGAGTACTCACAGAGTTCCAAACCGGCTTGTCTGTTCTGCACCACCAATAGCACAAAATGAATACATGAAAAAACAACGAAAGGAAAAGTTTCTAATGCTGACAACTAAAATATTGCAAGTAAACCCTCAAATATGTTAGCATTAACTGAAGACATGCACAGACATACCGGATTGCCATGTACAAGCAAATATAACACGCTATTACATTAACTAATCATACAGTAATGACTTTAGAGGGAAAATTTTGTAGCTAACATGGGTTCCAAAAATATGTGTACTGTCAAAAGCTAAACACAGGTAAAGAAAGTTCTACATTAAAGATGTGCTTATTTATACTCAAGCAGCAGAACCTTATAGGCTACACCAAAAATACAAATATATCAAGCAAAAAAAAAAAATCCACATATTATCCTCATGCAATTAAAGTTGAATAGAATATCGACATTTCACATAATGAATCATGATACAGTTAAAATGATCATAGCAAGCCCAATAGGCTTTTCCAGTACTTAACTGATCTGAAGTCTTTGTACGGAAAGCCTGCTCTCCAAGAGATACGCAAGCAATCCACTTATCCTTGAACTGCATCTCCGCCTAAAATCAGAAGATTCACATTTTACCATTTTTAAATAAAACTCATGTATGTTGTCCTAAAAAATAATCAAAATAACAAAATATATGTGTGTCCCAATAGGCCAACAGAAAAATAAGCTAAAGGCAAAGAAAAACCTTTTCGGCTTAAATTTCACTATCACATAACAAAAGCAGAAAGAAAAGGATGGAAAAAATCGTTTGTTACGACCTAAGAAGTGAGGACCACTGATATTGACGCACGAAACGCAAGGAAATGGAACTAAAGTGGTTACACTTAGATAATGGATGAGATATATAGAATTTGAACGCTACTTAAATTGCAGTATCATAATACGGCCATCTAACATATATCACTGCAGGATTCTCTACGCTTACCTGCAAAGGTAAAAATATATCATTTTCATGGAAACAAGAAAGGGCAAAAAAATCCTTTGAGGAAATTGTAACAATGAATTTAAAAGATAATAAATAAATCTTCATTCTTAACTGTACTGGCATCATGATGCAAGAATAGAATATATATCACGATAGTGCTCAATTTAGAAGTACCGATAGCGATTACATTTTACAATTTCAAGGGGGGGAAATGGCTCTGAACAAGAAGTTCCTTTTGAGAAAGCTGTACGAATGGAATGTAAGAAATAAAAGGGGAAAAAGAAAAACACGTGACAACTAAATTAAAAGGAGTTTTACATACATGTAACCGACCTTAACTAATAAGCAATTTCACAATCACCCAGCGTAAAACCCCGGGGAATTATAACTGGAGGTAAATAGAGCAGGAAAACACACCTTGATGAGAGTGAGGAGAGCGATTCCGGCGAAGTCATCAGCGGAGATATGTTTGAGAGCAGAAGAGGGGGAGGAACCAGAGGAGCCGTTGCCATTCCTGCGACGGCGATCGTGACGGAAGTGGCAGCCTAAATGAAGACGTTCTTTGAAGCGAGCACGCCGCGAGCCCTTATTGTTATTACCTTCCGGAGAAGGCACCTTGGAGTCGCCATTACCCATACCCTATAATCTCTATCTCTGGTTCAGCGGGATAGCAGAGAATGTCGGGTTGAAGTGTTGGTGGAATGCCCAAATCTCAATGCTTCTCACTGCGGTCACTCGCTGCCAACCTTGACCGTAGTAGATATTCGCTGGACACAACGGTTCTTGTGGACGTACCAGACTGGTCGATCTCCCCAAGCATTTTTAACTTTTTTGTAGTGCAAGTACAGGTTGGATGGGAAATTATATTTATACATAAAGGGTCCCTCCTTTTTGATTTAAAAGTCAAAGCATTAGGTTCCACAGATGTACTTATTTATACTTCTGCATGAAACTCACTTTACCAGCCCTGGTGATGTTTGATGTGTCCTTATGTTTCTTTCAAGGGTTGGAATCTTAAAGCCTCTTAAATTAAATTCAAATTAAGGGGTTAAGATGTAAAAATAAAAGTATCACCCATGCATGCGCATCTAATATCACAAAGTTTCCATTGATGCATCACTATACAGAAATATTCTGCATGTGCAAACTAAATTATAATTTATGAAATACTATATTCGGTTCTTAATATAAGATCTCATTTGACTTTTATTTTAGTCATATATGTAAAACCCAATTCACTTTATCTCTCATATTTATTCATTTTTTTTCAATATAGTCCTTCTAATAATGATAGTTATAGCTAATAAATTTTATTAATAAAAATATTTTAAGAAAAACAATACATATTTATTACAAATAACTAACTTAACTTATTTCTGTAATTTATTCAAACTAATCAACTGGCTATTATATTTACAACTGGAGGTGGTTTGAGATAAATATGAAAAGAATTTTACCTCAACAAACATAAAGGTGCTTATAAATGCTTATAGATCGTAGCTCCAAAAATTTTACCACACTAAAGTAATAAAGTCAAATGGTCAATGGGAACTCTAATACAAAAAAAAAAATTTATCACCAAAAAATGTTTTTCTATTGTTTTATAACCCACACACCTTGTCATATTTCATATCACTAATGAAAAAGATTTTTTTTTGGCCAAACACTAATGAAAAAGATTTGAACATATGGATTTTAGCCAAAGGGTAACATGGGGACAATCAACCTTGCTTGGTGGGTAAGTCTGATTGTGGTTGGCAGAATAAAAATATCAAAACTTTAATAACAAAGTACAATAGCCTAAGTTTCAAATAATTTGTATGAGAATAGGATTCAATGAGTTATCAAATCTCAAAAAGTGATTTCAAGGTCTCAAAAAAATCTCAAAAAGTGATACCATCAATAGCTTTAATTTAATTAACAAGATTCTTATCAAGCCCAAACAAAATGTTCCTCTTCCGATCCGAAATATAGAACCTATTTTATAGTATAATTTGTACTATAAAATAGATCTTACATTTAAGATCGGAAGAGTATCAAAATTCAACATCCAGAAATAATTGGCAAACAAAGTATGCTGCAATTAAAAATTCAACACGCATAAATTATTCAGGAAAAAATTATATTATTTTTTATTTAGAAATTTACATAAAATCATGTGCACTGCCTAAATTAACAATCAAGGGCTAAAAAGCGATAATTCAGAACCAATTTTTTTAATAGATAAATACTTATGAGGTGTAAGAATTCAATTGAACGAGTGAATGAGAAAATTAATACAAGGGGCCCAAGTTCAACAACCATAATTAAAAATGATAATGATAAATATGAAAATGTCCCATCAATAAATCACTTAAAATTTTAAAATTATAATATGTTGAATGAGGATGTAAAGAAACATCAAGCATAGTTTGCACGGGCACAGCTTCACGTCAAAACACAAGAAATAAACAAATAAACATATCTCAACTGCTCCATGAGGAGCCTGGTCCACAATGTAAGATTTTGGACTGAAAATGGTTCAAAAATAAGACGTTGTTGTCAAGGATAAGTAATTTGATTTTTTTTTTTTTTTTACTTTTATACTTATCCATACTTCCGCATGAAACTTTTATTTTCCACTTTACCAGCTCTGGTGATATTTGATGTGTCCTTATGTTTCTTTTCAGGGTTGGAATCTGAAAACTTTTTAAATTAAATTTAAATTAAGGGGTTAAGATGTAAAAATAAAAGTATCACCCATGCATGCGCATCTTATATGACAAAGTTTCCATTGATGCATCAGCGTACAAAAATATCCTGCTTGTGCAAGCTAAGGTCATCTTATAAACAGTTTTTCAATTATACTTCCTCCGGTTCTCAATATAAGACCATATTTGATTTTTATTTTAGTCCTAAATATAAGACTTCAATTCATTTTGTCTCTCATATTTATACATTTTTTTTCAAAGTAGTCATTCTAATAATGATAGTTCTAATCAATACACTTGATTAGCAAGGATATTTTAAGAAAGACAACACATATTTAAGACAAATAACTAACTCAACTTATTTCTTTAATCTCCTCAAATTAATCAACTAGCTCTTATAATTAGGACCGGAGATAGTAATTTATGAAATACTACTTCCAATTCTTAATATAAGATTTTATTTGACTTCTATTTTTATTCTAAATATAATACCTCAATCCACTTTGCCTCTCAGATTTATTCTTTTTTTCTAAGATAGTTCTTTTAATACTGATAGTTCCAGCAAATAAATTTGATTAGTAAAGATATTTAGAAAAGATAATACCTACTTATTACAAATAATTAATTTAACTTATTTTCTTAATTTACTTAAATTTCTTCTATTTAGAACTGGAGGTGGTATGAGATAAATATGAAAAAAAATTTATCTCGACTTATATAAACGTGCTTATAAATACTGATAGGTCGCGCCTCCAAAAATTTTACCACACTAAAGTAATAAAATCGTTTGTTATAGTCAACTGGTCAATGGGAACTCTAATTCGAAAGATTTTTTTTTATCACCAAGAAACAGATTTTTTTTTTTTTTTTGCATGAACCACACACCTTGTCATATTTCATATCAAAAAAAGTTAAAAAGTAAAAACTCAATTTCATGCTTAAAAAAAATTCCAAAAAAAAAGTTCATGACGTGGGTTGAACTACGAAGCCTATCACTAATGAAAAAGATTTGAACATATGGGTTTTAGCCCAAATGTAATATGGGGACAATCAACCTTGCTTAGTGGGTAAGTCTTATTGTGGTTGGCAGAATAAAAATATCAAAACTTTAATAATAAATTATAATAAAATGTATACTCTTCAATAAAATATTATGGACAGCCTAAATTTCAAATAATTTGTATGAGAATAGGATTCAATGAGTCGTCAAATCTCAAAAAGTGATACCATCTGTAGTTTTAATTTAATTAGCAAGATTCTTATCAGGCCCAAAACAAAAGGTCACCAAAATTCAGCATTCAGAAATAATTGGCAAACAAAGTATGCCGCAATTAAAAATTCAACACGCATAAATTATTCAGAAAAAAAAATTATGTTATTTTTCTATTTAGAAATTTACATAAAATCATGTTCACTGCCCAAATTAACAATCAAGGGTTAAAAAGCGATAATTCAGAACCAATTTCTTTAATTGATAAATAATTATGAAGTGGAAGAATTCAATTGAACGAGTGAATGACCAGATTAATATAAGGGGCCCAAGTTCAACAACCATAATTAAAAATGAAAATGATAAATATGAAAATGTCACATCAATAAATCAAAGTGATGCTCATAAATTAGAATTTTAAAATTATAATATGTTAAATGAGGATGTGAAGAAACATCAAGCATACCTCGTACCGGCCCTGCTTTAGTTCAAAACACAAGAAATAAATAAACAAACATATCTCAACCACTCCATGGGAAGTCTATCCATAATATAAGATATTGGACTGAAAATGGTTCAAAAATAAGACGTTGTTGTCAAGGATAACTAATTTGATTTTTTTTACTTTTATTCTTATTAAATATAAGGAAAAAAAATGAGAGAAGATAAAAGTACAACATTAAATGCAACTTTATCATTATTTAGGGGTAAAATAGAAAAATTTTATCATTTTAGGACAGATTTAATGACTAAACTTTTATTTTTTAATATGTAAGAAAAGTTAACCAACTTCTCATATTATGAACTGAATGGAGTATATAATGATATTTCAAAGATAGACACACGAACGTAGACGTATATGATTGAAAAACTTGACATAATAAATATAAGCAACTTAACATATACATAGTTCTAAGGGAAAAAGACAGAAAAATGGCATGTTAACTTAGGAATGACCAGAACGTCCGCTCAACTTGCAAAATCCCATTTTGGTCATATGAGACCAAATTGGCATTATCTTATGCAATGAAAAGACCAAACTGCCCCTCATTTATTTATTGTTTTTAAAATACCAAAGGCTCCTACTAGCCGGCCGGTCGCCGGAGCTCCGGCGGTCAGAAATAATTTTTTTTAAAATTTTTACAACTTCAGTATAACGGTTAATAATTTTTGTAATGCTATTAACAATTTCAGTATAACAATTAACAATAGGTTTTCTGAGAAAGTCAACAAGCTCCGGCGACTGGAAATAATTTTTTAAAAAAATTTTACAACTTCAATATAACAGTTAACAACTTTTGTAACGCTATTAACAACTTCAGTATAGCAATTAATAACAGGTTTTTTGAGAAACTCAAGAAGCTCCGGTGGCCGGAAACAATTTATTTGAAAATTTTTACAACTTCAGTATAACGGTTAACAACTTTTGTGAGGCTATTAACAACTTCAGTATAGCAGTTAACAACAGATTTTCTGATAAATTCAACAAGTTTCAGTGGCCAGAAACAATTTGTTTGAAAATTTTTACAACTTTAATATAATGGTGAACAACTCTTGTGACGCTATTAACAACTTCAATATAACAGTTAACAACAGCTTTTCTGAGAAATTCAACAAGTTTCGGTGGCCGGAAACAATTTTTTTGAAAATTTTTACAACTTCAATATAACGGTTAACAACTCTTGTGACACTATTAACAACTTCAATATAGCAATTAACAACAGCTTTTCTGAGAAATTCAACAAGTTTCGGTGGCCGGAAACAATTTTTTAAAAAATTTTACAACTTCAGTATAACGGTTAACAACTCTTGTGACGCTATTAACAATTTCAGTATAGTAATTAACAACAGGTTTTTCAGAAAATTCAACAATTGTCCGGCGACCGAAAACAATTTTTTTTGAAAATTTTTACAATTTTCGTATAACGGTTAACAACTTTTATAATGCTATTAACAACTTTAGTATAACAGTTAACAATAAGTTTTCAGTAAAAAATGCTACTTTTTGAATTTTTTGGAAAATTTGTTGTTATCTGCTATACTGAGGTTGTTAATAACATTACAAAAGTTGTAAACCGTTATACTGAAATTGTAAAAAAATTTAAAAAAAAAAAGTAGTTGCTAAAGTTGTAAAAATGCTTTTTTTTTTAAATTTTTAAGAAAAGATGTTGTTAATAGCGTTACAAAAGTTGTTAACCATTATATGGAAATTGTAAAAATTTTCAAAAAAAATTGTTTCCAGCCGCTGGTACCAATTGTTGAATTTTCTGAAAAACCTATTGTTAATTGCTATACTGAAGTTGTTAATAACGTCACAAGAGTTGTTAACCGTTATACTGAAGTTGTAAAAATTTTAAAAACAAATTGTCTCCAGCCACCGAAACTTGTTGAATTTCTCAGAAAATCTGTTATTAACTGCTATACTGAAGTTATTAATAGCATACAAGAGTTGTTAACCGTTATACTAAAATTGTAAAAATTTTTAAACAAATTGTTTCCGGCCACCGGAGCTTCTTGAGTTTCTCAGAAAACCTGTTATTAACTGCTATACTGAAGTTGTTAATAGCATTACAAAAGTTGTTAACTGTTATATTGAAGTTGTAAAAATTTTAAAAACAATTGTTTCTGGCCGCCGGAGTTTGTTGACTTTCCCAGAAAACCTGTTGTTAATTGCTATACTGAAATTGTTAATAGCGTTACAAAAGTTGTTAACCGTTATACTGAAATTGTAAAAATTTTCAAAAAAATTATTTCTGACCGCCGGAGCTCTAGTGACCAATTGTCTGCTGGTCACTGGAGCTCCGGTGACTACCGCCACCAGAGCTCCGGCGACAGGCCGGCCAGTAGGAGCCTTTGGTATTTTAAAAACAATAAATAAATGAGAGGCAGTTTGATCTTTTCATTTCATAAGATAATGCCAATTTGGTCTCATATGACCAAAATGGGATTTTGCAAGTTAAGCGGACGTTCTGGTCATTCTTAAGTTAACATGCCATTTTTCTATCTTTTTCCCTGGTTCTAAATTTTATTAAGAGTAATTTTGAAATTTCATAAAAAGTAACAATTAATACGCAAGTCTTAATTTTATTTAATTTGTAATCACATTTTTACAGTTTTTTTTTTAATTCTTGTTATGAGTTTTTCTTGGTACCAAAAAAGTTTATGTGAGTTGAATCTCAGGAACTCACCAAGACAAAAATATGTCTCCAGACTCAAAGTGTTTATAGCAATACTTACAAATTATATACCAATAAGATTCTCAAAATCTTGTAGGTTATAAATAGACTCATTACCAACTAGAGAAATTTTTGCTGGCTTCTTTAATGAGCCGCTTGTACTAGATTTACATGCCTTGGACTTCACTTGCTGGTTTTTTTTTTTTTGGGGTACAAAAGAAGCAACAGCCTAAAGGAAAAGTAAGCTAAAGGGGATTGCAATCCCAAAGAATCTTTGTGAACGAAAGCTGTCAAATTCTGAGGAGCTGTGCCATATATGGCAGAGGTAGTGAAGTCAATTTTCGCCAAAGCATCCGCAATGACACTGCACTCTCGAAATATCCAAATTGAGTCCTTTTCGCATAGCCCATTCCTCAACTTCCTGAGCAGTCCAATTACCAAGATAAGAAGAGAACCCCACAATCCAAGTGCCCTGATGATCTCAAAACATATCCCACCACAAGCTGCCATATGTGAAGAGTTACTTTCTAGTAGAAATAATATGTGGACCTGTTTCCATATTCCTTTTTTCCAACAGAAAAAGATGAAATCTTGCTCAACACAACAAGAGCTGGGTCATGGTGAAATCAGTTTTGAAATTGAAATCATTCCTCCACTGCCAAAGCTTCCGTATGGCCACACCCCTTATGGTATCCCATTCCATATTCTGCATAATTCCAAGATCCTTTTTCAGATTCACAGCGACCCAATCAGAAGTAGAGGCTGACAAGAATTGTTGACGAGCAGAAGGTTTTACAATAATCAACCAGAGGCTTTTTGCATATCGGCAATCTCTCAAAATATGTTCATTATGACACCAGTCTCAAAGAGAGGAGCATTGGTCCCGTTTAATAGGAAGCATTAAAAAGTAAAAGTAAAAGTTAGGATTGGGATTGAGAAAATTTATTAAAAAAATATTTAGCATAAAAGATTACTTGTTATATGGGATTGACTAAATCTATGTATGTGAAATTGGGGAGTATCATGGAGGGAAGTGGTATTTCCCAATATCACCTCTATAGATTTGTCTAATATCATATAACAAGTAATTACTTTTATTAAATGCTATTTTAATAATTTTTTTTCAATATCAATCTCTTGTTTTTAATGTTTCGTACTAAACGGGACCATTATGGCCAATTACTCCTCCATAAATTAGTAGGAAGTCTTTTATGAAAGACTAACCATATGAAGAATCTAATCCTCTCAGCATCATTCCATTTCCATACAAGTTCGTAGATGGAATTATAATAGTTAGAGTGATTTGGTTCAGTGATATAATAAGCACTCTTGACAGAAAAATCACCATTTTGTTGTTTCACTATCTTTACCAAAGTTGGGCATTGGAGACGAGACTCCACTTGTTTTTTTTTTTTAACAACTTAAAATATCTTTAAGTCATTTCGGATTTGAAAATAATTTTTATTTAGTTGAAAACATTAAAATTAAAGTCTTTTCAACAAGTATGTTTTTTAAAAGTCGAACTTGTATTTTTTTTTCTTTTGAGACTTAACTTACTTTTTGGCAACAAAATGAAGCCTCCACTGTTTGGGCCTAGAAACCCATAGCCCTCAGCCTGCTCATCACTATCAGCAAATAGGCCTTACCTTCCCAATAAGGCCATAACCAAGTCCTTTGGGCCCCCTCTCAGGCCTGATGTTAATAACTAACATCTCGATATTAACTCACTTGTCAAAAGCAAAATGAAATAAAAAAATTCCTTTTCTTGTGTGCACTCCCACAAGCGTAAACTCACAGCCATGCGCAACAAAAGAAAATTCGAAGGCTTACTTGATGGTGAAAAAAGAAAGGTGATAGAGCTTAGATAAAATTAAAAAATATCTTTGTCAAATGTTTTTTTTTCAATTACCATAATTATTAATATGTAAATTCAGCCAATGAACCAATAACTAATTTGATATCATCTTTAATTCTAAGATTTAAATGAATATATCCAATTTTACATTTTCCCTTTTTTCTCTTTTCCATGAAAAGTGAATTCAAATAACAGAACCTCATACCATTTTCCGCCTTCTTTCAGCTAATTCAAATTACAATAGCACTAATTAGTGTAATTAATTAAGTGGGGACAGATTTTAAAAACATTGAATAAAGGCAAATTATAAATATAATATGATATATACTAATTATATGCCCAAATCAAGGCAAGTAAAGGCAAATTATCACTGCAAATTGCATAATCAAGTTGGGCGTTGGATGATTACCTAAACAAAATAATTGGTCATATAGTACTATATTTGCTAATAATTAAGAGAAAATCTTTGAGTTCACATTACTAAATTAGGGATCAACGTCCCTTTCACTTTGATTCAATGTATATATAATTCTTTACAACCCAGTTGGTAATTTTTAAGCATTTTTATATAACAGGTAGCTCTCACATAGATTTGCCATTTCCTTTTAAGCATTAAAATAAGTGCATCAACAGAACCTTTTTTTAAAATTTATTTACAAATTTTAATAATTTGTTATTGATATAACAACCTCAATTTTTTCAAAAAAATTTACATTCACTTTTTAATTTGTCCTTTGTAATTTACATGATTCAAAATATAAAATATTATCAATTCAAGAGCATTTTTATGTTTATATAGATGATTCAAAATATTGTGTGCACCCCGTATATAGAGCCTACTTCACATTTAAATGAAAAATTTATCAGGAGCCTAAAGAAATCCAAATCAAACTAAGAAACTTAGCTACCAAGTATTAAATGTGTTGCATTTTCAAGACTTGAATTTAAAATTTCAAATGAAATTGGCACAACTTCTTATCAATTGGACTAAGTGCTCGGTGGTTTTAGACTTGTAATTACAATGGCTCCACATGACCACACTTTTGAATAATCAAACCAATAATAACCATTAATTCTTAGGGATATGGCCAAGTCGCTTTCGAAGATTTCGGATTGTCACAATTGGGATACTTCCATCCAATATTTCAACGTTCTTGACCATTAGCTTTATATCTTTTTCTTTTCTTCACGCGCACACATTTATATGTGCAAATAAATAAGTCAATTACAACTTTGCTCATTATTAATATACTTTTCTTGTGCTTAATATATGACCTAATTATTAAGTTTATTTTAGTCATAAATATAAGATTTAATTGTCATATTTATCAAATTTTTCTAAAGTACCTTTATTGATGCTCCATCAATTATAATCAAGTAGGAGAGGGAATGACGATATTAACAAAGATGATTATGGTGTTTTAGAAAAAACATGTTATATTTCTCATAATTAACTAACCTACCTAACTTTCTTAATTTAATTTAATTAGTTAAATAGATCTTATACTCCTTCGATTCTTAATATATGACCCAATTATTGAGTTGATTTTGGTTCTAAATATAAGACCTATTTTTTATATTTATCAATTTTCTCTAAATTACTCTTATAGATACTCCCTCAACCTTATCAAGGAGGAGAGGAAGAGTGGGTATTAAGAAAGATGATTATGGTATTTTAGAAAAAACGTGTCACATTTCTTATAATTAACTAACTTACCTAATTTTCTTTATCTAATCAAATTAGTTAAATGGGTTTTATATTAAATTCTGAAGGAGTATCAAGGAACGCAGGAGTATAAAGTAAGAGTCGTCAACATTGTGTTTGAGATGAATACCTAACATATGTAGCCTAAGAAGCAAGCAAATGTGTATCTTAACTCGCAAAAATGCAGGCTGTGTTGCCAGATTCCCAACTTATTAATTGAAGTCGTGTAAATCCTTGTCTAACCCACTCATCCTACGAGTTAAATGACTTGGCATTTTCTTTTCCTAACAAAAAATAAAAAGAACTTTTATGTGTCATATTTGATGCTTGAATTTAGATTGGAAGGATTTTTTATACTTCTTTGATACGCGCGGGTACTATTTTAATTATTAGAAATAATTCTATTTGAGACACACTCCCAACCGTTTTGGTTGAAAGGATTTTTTATATTTAGTGTTTAAAGAATATTGATTTATATTATAAGATTTAGAATTTTTGAATTTATGTCAATTTGTCTTAAAAATTATGGTGAGTTGTGTAAGTAGATTAATGATTACATAATCTTATCTGCCTCTGCCAACTCTTGATAAGTTAGGCTGAGAAAATCACAGCCCATCAAAAGTTGGATTGACCTAACCCACTAAGTGACCAACTTGGTATGCATGAGCCAAGTGAAGCAAATATTCACTCTATTCCTCAAGTTATGATAATGATCAGTTCAACAACCAAAACCACATATATACCATGATTAAATTAAATCACATGTTTTTAATGTTTAAAGACAAAAATAATTGGAACATGTAAGTTCAAAGGATACAATCTAGTTACCCTAAAATTTTTCAACGTGCAAAAATGACGAGAGTGAGGGAAAGGTGTTAAACCCAGTAATAGAGAATAATAGAATTTTAAGAAATAAGGCTTGAAAACCTTAACTTTGTTCAAATTTATCTCAGTCAGGAAAAGAAGTACTACCTCCGATTCTAGTTAGAAGAGCTAATTGACTCAGTTTAGGACATTAAGGAAATAAGTTAGATTTGTTATTTGTAATAAATATGTGTTGTCTTTCCTAAAATATCCTTACTAATCAAATGTGTTAGCTAGAACTATTAGAAAGACGACCTTAAGAAAAAAATACATAAATATTAGAGATAAAGTGAACTGAGATCCTATATTTAGAACTAAAATAAAAGTCAAAAGAGGTTTTATATTAAGAACCGGAGGTAGTATAAGAAACATGAACATGCATCTTGAATTTCTCCGAATTTATATCACTGATTCATTGATGTAGAGACGGATTGCGCACACAAAAAATTTAGCTGTGTATAAAGGGAAGATGTCGTATAAGAAAATATGATTGCATAGAAATTTTTTTTTTTTAAATATATTTTTATGTGAAGGCGATGGTCGATCAGAAGAATCTGGCTTGGTTACCTTTTGAAAACTTGATTCAGGGGAGACCTATTGCCTAGAAAAATGTAGCACGAAAGTTCCTCGTATGTTCTTGATATTTCTAAAAGCATATAAAGAAATTTCAACCACATTTCACATCTGCAAGGGAAAAAAAGAACAAGTTGAAGAATATTACAAAGAACTTTGATCTAAAGAACTTTTCTTTTTTTCCTTGTTCTCTTTATTTTGATCAAAAGGTACAATCTGCCGGATTTATTTTGAACAATAATTAACTCTCTAATGAGAACAAACTAACTTTATAGGAGCGTTCATACAGACTTGACGAATGTATCGTCCTGATAAATAAAAAAGGTTTTGACCAAACCTATTCATACACTAAATGTCTATCATCATAAAAATTAAATTATAAAAATAAGATTAAATATTGTTTCTAGTTATTAGAGCCAGGAAAGAAAATTCATGTTGATTCGACTGATTATTTGCCTGAAAAAAGTAACAAATACAAGACCCTAGAGGAAAGGTAGAAACAACAAAGTCTTCCCCCCCCCCCCCGGGTGAATGGTGATCATATAATAGAATCACACAGTACTCGCATTTGAAATGACCACAGGATTTGAATTTAGATATGTGTAATCCAAGCAGAAAATTTGAATATATAGTGACAATAAGAGTTAATCTTAATCATGCATAATGAGCAAGGCCTTTCTCTCTCTCGCTCTCTCTCTATAGATAGACACTACCTCTCGTCCATAATATATAATCCAACTGACCAGTTTGCAAAAATTAAGAAAGTTAGTAAATTACTTAATTATAGCATATGTTACATGATCTCTCTAAAATATTTATGTGGATTATTAGATTATATATCAATTTATAAGTGAGGCAAATTAGTTTGAAAAAAAAAAGATAAATATAAATAGTTTAAAGTAATTTAGTAACTTCCTTAATTTCTCTAAATTAGTCAATTGGGTCTTATATTAAGGACCAAAAATGGTATGTGTGTGTATCATATACTTCAATTCTTTGCTTTGAATAACCTTATCTGCTTGGAGCTCTGTTCTTAGCATAAACTCTGTGCCTGACTTTTTGTGTTTGATATATCTTAATTTGTTGGCAAAAAAAAAAGGAAGAATTATAATGAGGTTCTAAACAAGAAAAATAATTACAAACAAGTTTCAAAAAGTGTCATTTCCTATTCTAAAACTGATCATTACAGGTTACTTAAGTTGTTATTAACTTTTTTAGTAATTATTTTCCTTCTTTGGGATCTCATTATAATTCTTTCAAAAAAAAATCCTCTCTCTTAGATTATTAGAAACTGCAATGACACAACCATACAAGAAGAAAAAGAAGAATGAAAGATAACTAAAAAAAAAAATCAACAGTTAGGACATTTATAGCATCGAATAGACGATATTTTAGAAATGAATATTATTAAATACTAATATTTTAAAAATATGACACGTAGTTACATGTGATTAGAAAACTTGATACAATTAATATAAAAAACTTGATATAAGTATTTATTATATCTTAGCAAACCGGCATAAAAATATCCAAATCAACTAATTGCAGCAAATTTACCACAATTCTTAATAAATTAGATTCTGATTTAATTTATTATACTTAATTAGGGTCATCAAGGAAAGACCGGAAATCTAACACTAATAAACAAGTATCTTTATGAACATGTTTGAGTTCTACGTTAGATGTCCTTTGAGATGGGCCTATTGCATTTAACTCATATTAATTCTGTGTAACTAAAGATTGAAAAGAAAACACATGATGTGGAAATATGCAGTTTGAAATATAGTAGTCGGCACCAATTTTGTTTTTTCATGAAAGGGAAAGGTCATTGAAGGGGGCGCTTTGATGTCATCTCAACTTACTTTTCTTCCCTTCTGATTAATCCTTCAAAAAATTTTTGGATTACATGCTCAACATTTCATTCCTAGATCGACTTGTATTGGACGATTCACACGCACGCGCGCGCATATCGACGTTCTTAAACTTTGAGAGGCTCACATATTAAAGCAGTAATCTTTTGATTTTCAGAGTAATCCAATGTATAAATAAATTAAGCAATTATCGCTTCCTTAAATAATAGTAGTATTTCTATATATATTAACCTATGATGTCAAATTTTATACTTTTTTATTAGATGAATCAATAATCTCTATATATATGTGGTTGATTGTGGTCAAATATTGGTGTGTGTGGTGGTCGTGTGTGTGTGTGTGTGGTTGATTCTTGTATAAGAATTTTGATCTAAAGTGTGTCAAAGGAAAAGGTCATTTAATAGAAAGTAGTGTGGAAAAAAGAAGAAGAAAAAAGCATGTTTTAAGAGCAAAGAAAGGGATAATTCGAGAGAAAGAAACAAAGACGGATGGTGGTACACCAAAAAGCAAAGTTCTTAATAAAGTTTAAGAGACAGGTATAAGTAACTTTCTCAGTCAAAATGACAGGTGATTAGATTTTCCACGGCCTCAATTTTAGCAGTAGATGAAGGCATAGTTATATGCTATCTTATGTCTTTAATATGAAAGTTAAATAATTAATTAATTTGTGAATATTAAGTAAATTATTTAAGTTAGTTATTATGTGTAACAAATATGTGTTGGCTTTTTTAAACCATACTCTTTAATTATATTCATTGAAATTATCCCATTATAACTATTAAGAATCAAGCATGGAGCTATAATTAAATTAAGCAGACCAAAAGTGTAATCATCTGACATACCATGATTGATTTAGTCAACTAATTTTAGCGGTAATTGATAATTAGATTTAC
>NW_021633483.1:0-31716 GCF_004799145.2 Neltuma alba
ATCGGTCATCAGAAGACTGAGAAATCGAGAATGGGTTTCTCTTATGGTCTTCCTTCTGATGACAACTCGAATGAAAGTGAGCTGTTCGACGAACAGGGTAGCTATGCTACTACTTACTATTGGGCAACATGCTTGTTTTCTTCCTCTAAGTTTCAAGCTCAAAATAATTTTCCACTTCTATTTCTTGTGCTTTGTTTTTTTTCTTTTCTTTCAAATATCTGTGCTGCCCTGCTATATTAGACTGCCCTGATTATTAGATTTTTTTAATAAAAATCTTGGATAAAGAGTTCTTTTTATGCATTGTATCTTTTTATATTTGAAATCTGGAGGAATCAATCTCTCATTTCCACGCTTTATTTATTTCTTGATGATGTGGGATCAAGGGGGTTCAACATGAATAAGGGTTATATAACTTGCCATCGTGTTCCAAAATTGATTGGATAATAGATACAATATAAGGTTATGATATTTTCCTGGAAAGACAGCTCCGGAACTCCATTGAAATATTATATGAAGTGGGGATAGGTGAACACCATTATAAATCAAAATCAATCCTATACAGTTTAAGCTTGAATTGCACTTATCATGCTCTAAATTTCAATTATATTCGAAACTAATTTGTACACCATTTAAAGAGGCTCTCTCGTCATTTGCGGATGTCATTTGCTATCAGCTGGTGTTGTTGTACACGTAATTCGTGTTTGCATATTAGAAATATTTGCATTGTTGATTTAAGGAATGAGTGTAAGTGACTTCCATAATTGACTGGTTCTCGTTCCTTGCAGTCCAATCCTTGCGAAGCTCCATCCCTGCCTCCTCCTCATTTCAAACTGCGGGATGATCATATTTCAGGAAGTTCATTAAAGGTGATGCCTGGCTAACACAATCTAGTTGAAATTCAAATCTGTTGTGCGTTATGCTGCTAAAGTTGTATACCGTGTGCATTGGCGAAATATGTCTCGTTTGTAACTGATTGGCTCAATTGAGGGAAGGGTCTCTTTAATTTCATTTAGGAAGCGTTTCTTCAATTTCATTTAATAGTCTTTTTCTATATTGCATGAAACTTTAAGAAGGAAATCTGTTGGCATTCAATTTTGTCTCACACAGTGTGGTGGTAAGGGGGCAGTAGATGCCAAGTTATCTTTAATGACTGAGGAGTCATATTCAGACATGTTTTGGGCTTTTCATCAATATTCAGAGATGCAACTTCTCTATTTGGTTAAACTTTTCGTTGCTTTCACAACGTTGTAGTTGTAACTTATACATGAAATTCGTTTCCTGCAGCTCCCCGATCATTTTTCTCTCTCTCAAATTTTCGAAGCAAGGGAAGTGACGCAAAGCCCAGATGAAATGTCGCTTTGTTTGCCTGGAATGATTTGATTCACTTCTTCGATGATAGGGTGTAAAGGGCATATATATGATACGAAACTCAGAGGTAGGCATGATGGATTACATAAAAAGATATACGATGATGGGTTTTTGTATATTTTCTCGGATTCATGAGGTTTTCCTTGTGATTTAGGTAGCTTTCTCTGATAATGTGTTGAAACATGCTGCATACAGAGATATTCTTTTATTTTGCTTTAGTTCTGTCTGTGAGATGTATATTAGAGTTGAATGTTTTTTAGGGTGAACATAGTCAGGGTCAAGAAGAGTGGTATGCTTGCGGAGTAATAGCTTGCAAAGGATTATTTTCCTCCTCTTATTAAAAGAAATAATTAATGTTGTTTACTTCTAATCTTTTGCCTCTCACTACAGGCATTCTTTGTTGAACGATACATTTGTAATATTAGAGGTATAATCCCAATTATTATTGTTTATGGAATTTATTTTGATTTGTTGTAAGATTAACAGTAGGAACACCTTGAATGCCAGGAATGGTTGTTCTAATCCCTACGTCTGTACACACGCACGCACACAGCCTGTGTTGTTTCTTTGTGTAAAGAACCATCCTTGAAATTGACGCTTCCCTCAGGTAAGGGAAGAAGGCTTTCTTCGCTGGAGTTTAGGGAAAGGAGATTTCAACCGTAGAAATTTTGTCCCGAGTGCTAAAATATTTTAATTATTTAAGCCCTAGATAAAAAAAAAAAATCTCTAACCTTACCACTCATTTTTTAAATAATAGCTTTGATATTCAAAATATTATAACATTATTTAAATTTTATAATTTTTGAAAAATATGAATGATAACATAAATACTGACAAACTCTGACATGCGGACTGGATCCAAACTCTGCCTCTGGTGCTGACGTCTCAAATGTACTATGTTTTTTCTACTTGGCATGTGGTCTGATTTTTGTCTCACTAATTTCTTAATGAGTTAGTTTATTAATTTAAATAGGTTAAAAAAATTAGTTAAATTAATTATTTGTAATAAATATGTATTATCTTTTCTAATTATATGTATTAACAAGGGCATTTTAACATGTGTAACTATTATAAATAATATTTTAAAAATAAATAAATAAATATGAAAAAAATAGATTGTGATTTTAGATTTAGGATCAAATTAAAAGTCAAACTAATTTTTATATTAAGGATTATATATAATATTTAACATCATAGAAGAAAGTTTAAAGAAACCAAGTATCATCATGCCTACCGCAATATATGAGAAAGTTTAAAGAAACCGAGTATCATCATGCCTAATCTAAGATACTGTCTTAACCGTAAAAGCCGAAGTATAGCGTGGTCAAGACTCAATAAGCATATTCGACCAAAAGAGAAGCACATCTTTTGAGTCAGCACAACTCAAAGTTGAACTTTAATAATTTAACTTCATTATGTGAGAAGACAAATGCAATACAAGATTACGGTATAACATTACAAAAGTGTTTATTTCTGTTTTTTCCTGACAATTATGAATTGTACATGCAAGTATCCAAGTCTCCCAAAATTTCAACTGTTAAAGCAACCCTTTATTCTCGATCTCACTGCTCTCCCTCACGCGCATTAGATTCCACTTCAGCTCGTGGATTAAGTTTTACCCTGTTCAATGTTTCTTGTTTGATTAGGGTCTGTTTGATTTCACATTTTAGTGGTAGAAAAGCAAATAATTTAGCCCATAAGCATGTTTCGGAATTTATTGTCTGTTTGGACGAGCTTTTAGCCTATCCTACATATGGGCCAAAAGCTGAACTATGAAATATGCTTGCATTAAAGCACACAAGACTTTAGTTTATTTCTTGGCCTCAAAATTTCATGTATGGGGGAGATGGGTTGATGATAATGAAGCTTAAAACCTTGAAAAAATTGGTAAAAAATCTCTGTTTAAAATTTTAATTGGCCAGAAAAATTTAAAATTGTGCAAGTACAAGTATGATCCGTGAGTACAACATATCATCCACTGTGTGCAAATTGCACACAGGGGATCATATGTTGCACTCACTGATCATACTTACACTTGCACAAACCAGGTCTTTCTGGCCAATTAAAATTTTAAACATGGATTTTTTTACTAATTTTTCCTAAAACCTTTTGTGTTAATGTAAATAAAGAAACTTAATCTTGATTTTTCCTTATTAATCACATGACTAAACCTCAAAAGTTTTTAGCTTGTGTAGGAGGGAAATCAATAATGTACTTGGAGTCGACGCAACGAGGATCACAAAGCAAATTGCAGAACTTTAGTTACATGAAAATGGATGCTTCTCTAGAGGGCACAAGTCAAAGAAGATTGACTTTCAATAAAGTATATTTAATTACACAAGTCACTTCAGAATGAATGCTGATTAATTTAGAAGTACCCATTGACGTTTTAGAACTCCATCCAAATTAGTAAAATGGAATGTGCTTCATTTACAATCCAAACTACCACAATTTTGTGCGACTTATGGTTTCTCTGCTAGCCTCTTTTACTTGCATGCTATGCCGTCCAAGAGATCAAAGTTGAAGGTGGACTTAATTGCAATTGGAGAATGTTTAGCTATCAAAGATCATTGGGAATACTTCGAGTCTACTAATTTCTATTCAGTTAAATTTCATCAATTCAATTTGCCAACCATCTTAAACCAATTCTTTGTCAATCATTTGATTATCATTAGAATAAATGTTTGTGATCTCTTCCACTGAAAAAAAAAATGTTAGTGATGATCTCTATCAATTAAATCATGACATTTGATGCTTGTTTTCACTTAATAAAACACAAGTATAGGAACTAATTGCAAATCAAACTTAAAAGATTGAATTATAAGCGAGTTAAAAATTTAAAAATTAATTTTTCAGTATCATGTAAAGTTCAAGTTTAGAGGATGTTGTAAAATTTGGGTTTTTTAATTTGTTGAATAACGATGAATATATATGTAGAGATTAAATTAAAAGTAACTACATATGGGAAAATTGCAGATATAATTAAGATATAGTTTGGAAATTAGAAAAGATAAAAAATGGAATGAAGTCATAAACATGATTAAACGACAAATAGGATACTGATGTCATTCGAACTCTTGCTTGATGATGCTGGGAACACTTTAGCTGTTCGCGTCAAATCACCCGTTCGAAACGGCGTCGTTCAACCAGAAACTAGAGACAAATGGGGTATTATTCTCATCCTTGCATAAATGAAATTGGAAACGTCAACCAATCCTTTCTTCTCAAAATTATGCAGTTACCTGCAGATAATTTCATGTCATTGTTAATTAACACCCCTGAAAGCTTGAAACAAAAAATATTTTCCTAAAGATAATTATTTTCTCTTTTTGTTTTTTTCGTGTATAACCCTGAGATACCAGCACAATTAATTATAATTATTTCTTCTATTAATTTTTAATATCTGTCTTCTAATTATCATTTTCAGGTGTGCATATATATAGTCGGGTTAGCAGCAGTGGCTTTAGTAGGAGCATACCTAGGCAAGGAAATGAAGATAAAATTAATAAGTAATTCTTTCGCTTTAAATCATACTATATGAATCATTAAGTTTTCTTTTTTAAAAATTCTGTTTGTTTCTTCAAGTTTTAGGCAAAATGAACTTGAAAAGATTTGAATCCTAGTTTTATTGAAGCATTTTTTAAGGGTCTTAAACATTTCACTGACGCGTAAATATGCAGAGATCACATGCTGGAGGTTGGTGGGGGAAAGATCTGCTCAGAGAATAAGAAGAAAATATTTGAAAGCAGTTCTTAGACAAGACATCGCCATTTTTGACGCAGAGATGAGCACTGGTGATATCATGCATGGAGTTGCAAGTGATAGTAATAGCGTCTTCACGTTTCTGTTCAAACACATGTACGTTCCTGGCTAACCGAATCAGTCTACAAGCCAAGCCAAACCAAACCAGACTTTCCATGGCACTTGGCATACCTGGAAAGTTTGTTTAGCGTTCCAGAGAATCCAAGCACTAATATCCTGCCGTGCAAAGAACGAACGAACCGTGCAAGTGACTAGAAAGCATTCTACTCCAGACGTCGGACGCAACACTGCAATCTCGAAGAGTGTGTAAGACACTTTCACAATTATGCATGCAAATACTACACGCTGCTGAAGGAGCCATGCCTCTACGGTAACGAGTTTCATTAGTTAGCAACCGATTCTTACAAGACAGCCACAAAAATTCTTGCACCGCCGGAGTACATTTAATTTTCAGATACTTTGCCACATGCTTTTCCTAGAATCATCTCCCGTTTTGAGTAGCCATATTGAGGAGTTTGTCATGGTTAGGCAACCAACTAGTGAGGTACTATTCTTAAACCAATGTCTTGTATTGTATAATCGACCAAAGGGAGTATAGTTGAATTGAATAAATGCTAGTATAATTTAACTAGTCGGCCGTGGTAGATATGGTTTATACTTTACAGCAATCACCAGCGCAGATTGTAGCTGGCAAACACCCCTATTCATAGCAAATTGTACATGCATAACAGCGCATTTATATGTGTCGTGCATATCCCGTGCATTTAATTATTGTCATTATGTTCCTCACTTGCTCTTTTTCCTTTTTACATCACATAGCAATTAACTTGACAATATAATGTAATCTCTGAATACGTCTCAAATTTGGACGAATAAGCATTATTAATAGATTGAACATTAAATGATTTGCCTGAGAGAGGCAAGACATCATATATCATTTACCTACGCAGGATTGTGTCGTTACACGCAAGATTCATCAGCAAACAACATTGTACTGTCTCGGATCGATCGGATGAAATAAACTGTAATGATTGATTCATACGCATGATCGAATTAATCTGATAGCTAATTTTGCTCATTCCATTTGACACTGCAGAGCAAATCAGTTGCATACAGACTTTCAATCTTCTGGTAAATCAAGTAATAAATAATTAATTAAATTGAATCTGATTTAGCAAAAGTGGAAGGATATATATATATACATATATATATATATCTATATCTTCTTCCTTCAAGAAAAGAAAAGCAAAGCGTAATGCAAATTCTCTCTATTACTATAATTATTTTTCAGGGTCTACATATATTGGAAATGAAGCTTTCTCTACGTTACTCTTCTGGGTAAGGGGCAAGTACACTGAAACGGATAGGCAAAGATTCCTTCTCCCCACGTTATTATTTCTTTTCGCCTTTTTGGCATTTCTATGTTCTACTTTCCGAAACTACTTGCTTTCTTCCTCGTCTACCACTTCACAACGTATCTTCCATTCATACTTATCTTATAGCTAGATTCATTGGAGTCCAAGTTTTGACGCGAAAATTCGTTTCATTTTTGAAATATTGCGCAATAATCTGACCTTATTCAATTCAGTGTCTGCGTTGAGGCCTGAGTCAAAAGTCAAAACGTAAGAAATATAGAAGATGTGAATATATACAAGGGATCTGACTAAGTCCCCAACATGTTGTTTCCGTTTTGAACAACAACGTTTGAACTTTATGCCTCCTTTTACGACTAACCGATGGAGATCAGTTTTCTCAACACTATCATCATTCAAAGCTCCGTCCTCCAGCACAATTGTGCTTGCTTTACTCTCCAATTCATCCAAGTCGACGTTTCGTTATCTCACGGTAACATCTTGACCACGTCGATCTCTTTCTTCCACAGTATCACATATTAACATTAGGTTGTTCATCTCAGAGAAGAAATCAATAAAACATATGTAATCCGCACTACAAGACTCAAATTCGAACTGTAAGAGAATAATGTCTGCGAAACGAAGCACCCCGAAGCACTGCGTGCAATTCCTTATGTTTGAGACTGAAGACATCATATATATTCAAGGAATTTCCAATCTGGGTTTAATTAATTTCTTCTTGGCGTCTGGGCAAATTGTATCTGCCGATCTTCTACTTAACGTCGATAAATTCAACCCATTTCATCAGAAAACTCAGATAAATTCTTTCCTTTTGTTCGAATATATATGTGTATATATATACTACCAGCCGTACTATATACATATCGTTAGATTATGCATCATCGCTTTGAAATGAATAGCATAAGAAAAGAATGCGATATGCAAAAGCAAACTCGCGCAGCATCAGCATCAACCAAAACAAAACAAAACTCTGCACATCCCATATATTTCACAACGGAAGATCTACAAAAGAGACATTAAACAAGAAAGACTACTCAGATTAACATCCACTTTGCGCAGCAAAGTGCTTATAATTATTTATTTATTTGGAGTCTTTGGATCGGATGACATTAAATGTCAGGTAGGAGAAACGAAAGCCATGTTGGGAAGGTTGGAGGGAGAGAAAGCAAGGAGGAAGAGAAGGAACAACATGAGAAGAGGGAGAAAGAGAAGGAGCAAAGGAGGAGGAGGAAGAGGAGGCAACACCAGAGGCAGCAACAGAATAGAGAGAGTCAGAAAAGCCAAAACCATGACTGAGTACCTTAACATGCAACTATCTCCTACCTTCACACTCTTATCCTTGTCCTGTGCCCCTACCTTCAATATCATCAACATGGAACCACAGATATGCATACGAGGTTTGGATCAGACTAGGAAATTAATATGCGACCGCCTCAGATGGCGGAGCAATGTGAGGGGATATATGTAGCAGACAGAAGAGAGTTTTAGAGAGAGAGAGGAGTTGATTGGAGAATAAGAAGGAGTGGTGGGGCCATGGGTCAGTGTCAGAGGCCAAGACATAATGTCTGGGTTCAACCAAGTGAGATGTATCTTCCATGAAAAATCTACAGTTACTATGCTTGTGTTTATAATCATCCATTGCTTGTGCAGGGCAGGATCATGCATATGACCTGCACCTTCTTCACCTTTACCTATAATTACCATTCACTCCTCTTTCTCTTTTTCTTCCTTTTTTGATAGAGAGAGATTAATGAGGCCCTCTTTTCTCTTTTTGGAATTTTTCATTATCAGTATCCTGTCCCTCATTTCCACAGTGTTCCTCCTTAAGTGTTAATATAGCCTTTCTTGTCCCTACATCTTCTGATCGCTTGACTTCTTTATTTAATTTGGTTTCCCTTGTAAGCAACGCCACCTGCACACCTTCTGTTTTACTGGTACTTTTTCCATGGAGCAATTATACCCTGTTTAGTTCATAGCAATGCCATGGAGGGGAGATCAGATGTGTGGAATGGAAATCGAAAACCATATTCCATGAGACCATGACTATCATGTTTGGTTGGAAGGGAATGCACTGTGAATTTATTTCATTCCACCCAGTAATTTATTTTATCGCGTCAAATTTTGGACGGAATTCTTGGGAATGGGACGTGAAGTTACTTTTATACGCCTATTTTCATATTATTATTTCATATTTCATGTTTTTTTTTTCCAGCAAAACAATGGTTTGAAACGATTAAAATATTCTTTTTTATTAGGAGTTTTTTAATTCAACAAATGTAATGCTGCTTCCATAGTATTAAATCAAGAAATAACATTGTTTTATTACTGATAGCTAATCCTTTTTGTAAATTTGTAAATTTAAAAGTAACACTTTTTTTATTATTAATATAGAACCTAATTTGAGAGTTAAAGTTAGCCCTATATATAGGACATGTTTCACATGTTTATTAATTTTTTTTCCAAATTAACCATATTTCTTCAACAATTACCAAGTAGGGGCAAAGGAAGGGGATTAAGGTGTTTTAAAGAAACATATCATATTAATTAATTTAACTAACATCCTTAATCACTTAAATTAGTTTATTATGTCTTACATTAATAATTGAAGGAGTATTTTTATGATAATTTGTGAAATTTCCATATATATATATATGTATCATATTGTAGCTATTGCTATGTACTACTTTGGTCTACTCTTTAACATAAATATTAGATAACTAATTTGTGAATAATTAAAAAAATTAGTTAAATTACTTATTTGTGATAAATGGGTAGTGTATGTCTTCCCTCTAAAATACCTTTATTATCATGTGTATTAGAATGAAAATACTTTAACATGTTTAGTTGTCATTGGGACTATTCTAAAAGAAAAAAAAGAATAAACATGAGAGATCAGGTAGATTAAAATCTTATATTTAGGATCAAATTAAATTTTTAACCATTTTTTTATATCTAGGACAGGAAATAATATTAATTGATCCGTACGTATTTTCTTTTCTGTTCTTTTATTAATTTCAGTCAACAAAATAGAAATACAAACAAATTAAAACTCATCTGTTTCGATGACATATTAAACATCACCGTTTTCTTCGGTCAAAACTCATTCTAATTTTTATTTTTGTTCTTATTCTCAGTCTCTTTCTCGTGAAAGACATTTCAAAATCAGGGCGCCCTGATTCTGACATGGCATAATACCAGGGAATAAAATACAGCGCAGTGAATATGGGAGTTATTTTCATAGGTCAAATCTGTCACCTTGGTTAATTTCTTGAGAAGTAATGGATCCGGACAGTATTTTGAATTTAGATCACAAAATGGGAGTTTTTTTTGGTTGTTTTTTTTTAATTCGAACCCATAATATCCATCAATTAATGAACTGTTAATTTACCTGACTTAATTAACTGATCCCCGAGTCATATAATTAACGTAAGTGAAAGGAGGACAAAGGAGGTTTTTATGAATTAAAAATAACAAGAAATAATGACAAATGAGAAAACATTTCTGACTAAGCTTTCATCCATGATTCAAGTAATTGGGAATTTATTATTGTAAAAAAGAAATATTAATTTTTTAAAATATCACATCTAAAACATCTAAATTAAATTCTAGACAATTGCTATTTATTTTTAAAAAAATCACATACAGTATAAGTTATTTAAAATTAGAAAGAAAATAGAAAAAATGGCAAAAAAAGACCTCCGAAATAATAAAATTGCACACGGAGAACGGTTTACAAAAATTATTGTCAAAACCCATACTAATATTATCATGGGTCCTCATTTATAATTTTTCTATTTCGGCTGTTTTTTTTTTGTGCTATTTTTTTTAAGAAAATATTCTAGTTCCTCAACTTGGATAATATTATTTACATGTTTGACAGTTTGAGCACCAACTAGCAATAACTTTGGTGGATTTTTCTCCTCAATTCCAGCATCATAGAGGACAATAAGTTTTGTCGAATACGATAGCTAGGTAGTCACAACGATTAATTAAAAAAAAGCATTATATGATGCTACACCCAAATTGATTTAAAATAGGTATATCTCCAAAGACGAAGGTTTTCATGCCTTGTTCAATGAATCTGAGAATTGGATATAATACTTTAATTCACGTCAAAGTCTGGTATGTGGCGAGGACAATGTGGAATAAGCCAAAGTTTCCAAGGGCAATTTTAAACTCAAGCTGTTCCACTCTCCCAAAGGAAAAAAAAACGTATAAATAGAGAAGCAAATGCATTAAAATAATTATATATGGGAGAAAATAAAATTAATTAAATACTATTCCAATTCTTAATATAAGACCTAGTTGTTGAGTTGATTTTGGTTCTAAATATAAGACCTATTTATCATATTTATCAATTTTTCTTAAATGACCTCTATGAGTACTCTCTCAACCATAATTAAATAAGTGAGGGAGTAAAGATATTAAGAAAGATGATTATGGTGTTTTGGAAAAAACATGTCATATTTTTTATAATTAACTAACTTATCTAACTTTCTTAATCTAATCAAATTAGTTAAATAGATCTTATATTAAGGACCGAAGGAATACTAAAATACAGAATTGAAAGGTGATCCAAAATTCCTGCGTGCGTGTATGCGAAACCAATGTTAAGCAACTTTTCTAGAGTCGATAATGACAGATCATGAAATTTCAAACAGAATGTAGCTATATATTTATAATTTCAACCAAAAATACTGGGAGAGAGATGCATGCACTTAATTTACAGATCAAGACGTTAATCCATATATGTGTGCGCGCGCGCGCGCTTCGAATTAGTTCCCATTCCAATATTTCGAGCTCAAAACCCAGAAAACATGACAAGGTTGTTAAAGTTTGGAGAAGTGCCACGTATGCATACTTTGTCTGGCAGCATGTAGTCTTTTCTTTGATCATCGATTCCTCTTGTTAATCCATTCATGAATACCAAATTTAAAACAGATTGTGATTGAGATGGTTTGGCATCTAATTATTTTGAGGCAAGAAATTCTTGCCTGATAGCTTTTGAACTCGTATCATCCAATTTGGAACCTTTTTTTTTTTTTAAAAAAAAAAGGCTTAGCATTTATTCACACGCGCGCGCGTCATTCTTACCATTAATTATCTTTTCACCTTAAGCCCACTCTTACCCCATGAACTAGATGAATTTGGAAAAAGGAGACACATAAATTAATCAGTCAAGATTAGTCTAAAGAAGTCTATTAGATGCTAAACAAAAGATAAAGTGGAAAGTTGATGAATTAATGAAGTGCTTTGAGTTCATTGAATCGTTGAATATCATAATACTAAAGAGGCTTTTTGTCTGCTTTTTGAGAGGAAGGAGATCTATCCAGTGAATTTGGAAGCGAATAATGAGTACAAGTACATGGATATATCTTCCGTTGTCGTTTATCATATACTACCTCCGGTTTTTAATATAAGAGCTAGTTTGATTTTAATTTGGTCATAAATATAAGACCTCAATCTACTTTGTTTATCATATTTAATCAATTTTTTTAAAGTAGACTTTTTAATAGTTACATATATTAAAGATTTTATCAAATTATAGTTCTAGCTAATACATATTATTAGCAAGAGTATTCTAGAAAAACAACACCAATTTATTAAAAATAACTAACTTAACAAACTTTCTTAATATATTCAAATTAGTCAACTAACTCTTATATTAAGGACCAGAGGTAATCTGTGTGTATATAATAATCTATCAAGGCTGCTAATTGATTAACTCTGCCAATAATCAAAGTTGGGTTAGCTTACTCTACCAACCTCTAGCTAATTCAGTAAATAATTAACCATGATCATATTAAACCAAGGTTTCTGCTTCAGTTAACACGAAAATGGATCACATACACGAACCTAATGAATAATGCTTGATACCGTGGCAAAAAATATCAAGCACCCTCATAAAATAATGGTTTTGGTTGTTAATTGTAACATAGAAAGCAATTATACCTAACCCCCAAAAAAGGAACAATTAATTCATGAAGAATCAACCAAGACAGGAGACAGAATAGGGACCAGTTGAAATTAAAAGAATAACAATTATGTTTTATATATAACGAGATGGACGCATGTTCGTTGATTAAGGCCACCAATTTCAAAACTCTAAATAAAAACAGACCAACCAAAGCCTTGACTTAAAACTTGTATGTCACAACCCTGATGATTAGATAAGCTAGCTTGGACTATTCTAGCTTAATCACAGGTCTCGAGTTCGAGATGTGGGAACGCATCATCTTAGGAGCCAGGGACGCCAACCTTAATGATTTTTGTCCTGCTTCGATTCGAATTAGTCTGAGTTCATTGTTATGCCTAAAAGATGGCCTAGTTTAGGATATTGGCTGCCAATGCAAAAAGATGGCTTGATTCAGGATACCTAGTTCACATAGCATATTGCAATTCAGTGTAAGTGTAAGTGGACACTCATCCATTTAACTTCCTCGGAAAGCATCGGGCGTTTACTTGTTAATTGAAGTCCATGTATGTTAATTTACCTTTCATGGTATCCATGAACTAATGTCAGATTTTCCCCCCTCTTTAAATAAGCACTGTACATTGTTTTCTTCCAATAATGGGTGAAAAGGGAAGCACAAAGGATTACTAAAATTAAACATTGGTTTTTTTTTCCCCCCCCGTTATGACTCAGACAACCATTATATTGAGGGTTGGCGGGGGAATAACCTTGTACTTAAAGATTTAGGGATAGTTTGGTAACATTTAAAAATACTTTATATCAAAATTCTTTTCATGTACTTATCTCATACATCGTAAAATTACTTTTAAAAAACTAATCCAAACACTCTCTTAAAGAAGATGTTTAGCATTATTGAACTGCAAGACCTTGCCTAAAATCGAAGATATTATAGAATAACATGCATGTTGAATTTGTATATCGTCATGGCCATAAATCTCAAAGAAAGAGTTTACCCCTTCAATCGCTGCACTGAATTTTCCTCGTTGGTTAAGATTCTGTGGTTAATTCGCTTTATAGTGCTGGCTTTTTAATAAAAGAACTGATATCATATATACATGAGCATAAATCTAGCTATAATAAGAGAGTTTAATTCAAGAAGAAAACTAATTAGCTTACTAAGTGGGAACCCTTTAATTTATTGTAAGTCACGGTTCTTAAGTAAGCTTTTCTTTGATCTGCGATTCATAAGATATATTAAAGCAATACGTAAATTGAATATGCTGAATTTAGAGGGAAAAAACTTTGAGGAAATCAGCGAATGATGATTGTCCGCTGGTACCAATTAGCGAGTGGCACGTACGCGTGTGCTGTCATAATACTACTTAGGCATACGAACAGTATATATAGATGGATGGTGTAAAATGAAGGCCACGTGCATAAATCAGGTTAATTCCTTCCCAATCGTTTTGACCTTTAATTAAAGCGACGTTGCCTATTATTATCCCAAGTCACAACCAAACATGTTCAGTGTTGGAACACTGTCATGTCATCATCCAGGCTATTTATATAAAAAAAAAAACCATCAAAATAACAGAATATTTACGTACATACATATATATAGCTAGTTTACTAAGATGATTAAAAAGGTTATTGGATGGAAGGTCGTGATTTGGCGTGGAAGAAAAATATGGTGGGGGTTGGAGGATGTGAATGCAAATGCATGAGGGGGTGTGACTCTGAATCTCATTAAATTGTGCTTCGCTTCGGCACACTGAATGGGATATTGGGTTGCCCTACAAACGAACCCCGCCCTTATTATTCTATTCCCTCCTTGCTTTCTTTCCTCCTTTCTCTCTCATATACTATAATAATAAACGGGAAGAATTGTTATGAAATCCAAGAAAGAAATATAATTATTAAAAAGTCTCAGTTACAATATGATAGCTTGCAATAACAAGTTTCAAAATATAATACTCTAGCTGGTCCTATTTATAGGACAGAGAGAGAAAACATTTTTCGGTCTTGTTTATAGGGCACTGAGAGAAATTTTTTGTATGGACGTACGATTTTATCCCTCATTTATAATTGTGGTGAATTTGCTTACATGAGGTATAATGTATATTAAATAGGGATAAAGTTGAAAAGTTATTAAATTTTAAATGAGAGTCAATAAAATTGAAGGTTTTTCTTGTTTTGTGTGAAACATACTGGAAATGTCTTATAAATAGGACAAGAGGAGTAGCTTACAATAATAAGTTTCAGAATAGTCAATGAAAACTGCTCATTTATAATTAGGACTTACTTGTAATTATATTTTTCTTTTTATGACCTCATTGTAATTTTTCTTAATAAATACTCATATACCCACTAACTCCCATATATATTAATAATAATTTGAATATAATTAGTCCTTATCCACACGCCATGCTAATTCATTCAGCAGCAGTATAAGTAATAATTTTATCTCTACTGCATAATTACTGCGAGTCTTCATAGAACAACTAATTCATCATTCATTTTAATTTGTGCCTCTCACGCTGAAATGACCATAGAGGTGAAGAAAGATATGCAGCAGCATCTAATTAAAACAAGTGCATGCGCAGCTATTAAGTAATTTCATTTAAATTAAAACATTTTTTTGGTATAATTGTGCATACTAATTAGTGAAATCCATTAAATACAATTTAAAATATCATAATTTCCAAAAATATATAAAAACTTTTAAAAACATCCTTCAATTGATATAGAAAGAGAGAGAAAGATTGTATGAGAAGTAAAATAATCAAGGACAATGGAAAGCTCTTTTTTTCCTCTTCAAACGAGGTGAAAAATTCTACTTCTATATTCCAATGAAGAGCGTATCTGGAAAAAAAAAAATTATATATGCTTCAAGCATTCAGTGAAGTGGCTTATATGAGAAACTAAGTAAAACCTACTTAACTAACAGGAGGCCTTAATTTCTGTAGTTTGGCAATGTCTCATATACTAGACTTGGTAGTTGTGAGAATTCTGTTATGTAATACTACCTCCGGTCCTTAATATAAGATCTTGTAGTAAAACCTACTTAACTAACTGGAGGCCTTAATTTCTGTAGTTTGGCAATGTCTCATATACTAGACTTGGTAGTTGTGAGAATTCTGTTTTGTAATACTACCTCCGGTCCTTAATATAAGATCTTGTTTGGCTTTTATTTTTGTCCTAAATATAAGACCCCAATCCGCTTTATCTCTCATAGTTATATATTTTTTTCAAGATAGTTCTCCTAACAATGGTAGTTATAGCTAACACACTTAATTAGTAAGGATATTTTAAGAAAGACAACACATATTTATTACAAATAACTAACTTAATTTCTTTCTTTAATCTTCTCAAATTAGTTAACTAGCTTTATAATTAGGACCGGAAGTAGTATTATTATTCTCACCGAATCCTTAAAGTTGCCTGAGCATTGTAGAATCTGCGTTTTTCCACCCTCGAAAGAGAAAAAATAGAACTAAGATTGAACAAATAAAGAGAAAAGCGCACAATTTCAAAAACGCAATCATTGCAATTGCAGAAGTCTTTATAATCTCATTTAGTGACCACAGAATTTAATTATACATTTCTTAATTATCCAAAAGAAGGCATGCATGAAAAGAAGATAAAAAGAGACCGTTTACCCATGTTTTTTTAGTCAGTGTGCATGCATTTAGCATTGATTCTTCCCAATTATTTACTTAATCTTAACTTTCATCAAATCAGGTCACTGACGTATCTCGTTTTTAATCTGTTTATTACCATCCTTAATTTGTTTCCACTTACTCAAAGATCATATGATTTTCCTCAATTTATCCCGCAGATTTGACTTTCAATTTTTACGCTTTTCCTATTTTGTTTTTTAAGGTTTAGTCCCAGCAGGTTCATTGTGCACATTCATCATGTTTTTTGTTTATTTTAATGTTGAGTAATTGAATTGAAAACTTCGTCTAACAAGTTGCTTGAATGACAACGCTACCTGTCACTCTTAAATGAAGTTTTGAGTCTGAGTCTGGCATCAACATATTTGTATACATGTGTATTTAAATTTAATAAAATAAAAGCAAATTAAAACTTGAATAACTGAAATTAAATCAATGGGCTGAAAAATTGTCCTCAAAAAATTTGAAAACACAAAAATTTAAGCATTAAAAATGTGGAAAACGAGTACAGTAAATTAAAAAAAGAGTGCTGAAATATTTACTTAGAAAAATTTTAACGTTAGCCAAGAACTATAATCCTTTTTAAAAAATATTAAATATTTCATTGAGCTTTCATGTCCAGAAGTTAATTATACAAATTTGGAAAGATCACGGGTTCAAAGTTCATCGCATGGATACTAAACAGAGATGAATTTTGAAAACTTCAAATATAATTTAAAAATGATAGTTAAATTATCTCTATTATATTTTAGTTTCCACATCTTAAAAAATAAATAATCAAAATATAAAAATGAACTAGAGTATGAGGTTTTTCTTTTTCCTTGATAACAACTAGGAGAGACTAGCTCTCACGACAGCTAACACACCGCTAGAAGCAGGAGCGGGGCCAGCTTTGGAACGTAACCGTTCATGCAAAAGAAAGCTTGTTTTGCACAGGCATATTTTTTCAATAAAAAAATAATACTTCTTTGGTCTTTAATATAGGATCTAATCGTTAAGTTGATTTTAGTCCTAAGTATAAGATTTATTTCTCCTAATTATCAATTTTTTTTCTAAATTATCCTTATAGATACTCCATCAATCATAATCAAGTAAAAAAAGAAGGGAAGATATTAAGAAAGATGATTATGGTATTTTAGAAAAAACATGTCACTTTTTTATAATTAACTAACTTACTTAACTTTCTTAATCTAATTGTAATTGAATTGAAAACTTTATCGATAAGTTGTTTGAATAACAGCACTCCCTGACGCTCTTAAATGAAGTCTTAGGTTTGAGTTTGGCATTGACATATATGTATGCATGTGTATTTAAATTTAATAAAATAAAAGCAAGGTAAAAGTTGAATAACTGAAATTAAATCAATGGGCAGAAAAATTGTCCTAAAAAAAATTTGAAAACACAAAAATTTAAGCATTAAAAATGTGGAAAACGAGTACAGTAAATTAAAAAAAAGAGTGCTGAAAACGTTAGCCAAGAACTATAATCCTTTTTAAAAAATATTAAATATTTCATTGAGCTTTCATGTCCAGAAGTTAATTATACAAATTTGGAAAGATCACGGGTTCGAAGTTCATCGCATCGATACTAACCTGCAGAGATGAAATTTGAAAGCTTCAAATATAATTTGAAAATGATAGTTAAATTATCTCGATTATATTTTAGATTCCACATCTTAAAAAATAAATAGTTAAAATATAAAAATGAACACCTAGAGTATGAGGTTTTGTTTTTTCCTTGATAACAACTAGGAGAGGCTAGCGCCCACGACAGCTAACACACCGCTAGAGGAAGGAGCGGGGTCAGCATAGGAACGTAACCGTTCATGCAAAAGAAAGCTTGTTTTGCACTGGCATACTTTTTTTAAAAAAGAAAATAAACATGGACCCCTCTAACCTAATCTGGACAGTCCAAAGAAGTGATGAGTACGGCCTGCATGGAATCCATTTTTACAAAGGATAAATTAACCCAATGCTAGAATAATTTATTTACAGATTTCCTGGAAGTAGATTTGCGGCATGAGACTGCATAAAGAGGCCATAGCAATCTGATAAGCAACGCAGCTGGCCCAAAAAATGGAGTGGCCTACTCAGGAACCAAGAGTTCCTAATACTATTTCGGTGCTCTTCCAATTCGATCAATATATTGTCCGTTTCTTTTGTAACGACGCTGAGTTGTTCTCTGAGATTCTGTCAAGGAGGAATCATGGTATGAGTAACCTTATTTCCGGTTTATATACGATAATTTCTACGTATATAGGCAACGAAGAAGAAACCTGAAACTCGTTCGTGTGTTTTGTTGAGATTAAAAATTTCATATCTTGAAGTATTTAAAAAAATCATTAAGCTTTTTTTTTTTTTTTTTGGGGGGGGGGGGGGAGACTGCAGATGGCTCACTTCATTCATCACGCATTTACATTCATTTGTGGGTACACAGTTGGGTTTCTAAGGTCATGGAACGTCTCTCTGGTGGTTTTCTCAGTCACTCCTCTCACTCTTTTCACTGCCATGGCCTACAAAGCTGTTTATGGAGGTCATTCGGCAACAGAGGAAGTAAAACCAACCATACCTTCACAGACTCCTTTCATAATAACTATGAAGAAAACATGGAGAAAGGAAAAACTGGGGAGAATATGAAAAAAAAAAAGAAGATATTTCATGCAAAATCAAAGAAGGAAAATCATATGCATGCCCTTAGACCTTTGACCTGGTACAGTGCGTTAGGTTTTTGTTCATGCTACTTCTAATGTTTTGTGGAACACAGGCTTCACATAGGAAAGCAGGAGGCATAGCAGAGCAGACCATAAGATCGATAAGGACAGTGTTTACTTTTGTTGCAGAAACCCAAACGGCTTCAAAATACAGAGAAGTACTGCAAAAATCAGAGGCATCTGGGGCAAGGATAGGATTTGCCAAGGGTGGAGGCATGGGACTTAATCTATTTAATAACCTACTCAACCTGGGCAATGGCTTTCTGGTATGGCTCCCTCTTAGTTGCCAGAAATGAAATTGATGGTGGTGCAGCCATTTCTTGTTTCTTTGATGTTAATATTGGAAGAAGGTATTCTATCTTCTTGCCCCTCTCTTTCTAAGCTAGTACATTATACTTGGATTTGGAAACGAGATTTTGTTTCCCTTTAAGAGCTTACTGGTATGCCAAAAATTGCAATGGTGGTCTTTATCAGATTAGCACATTTAACGGTTTCTGTATAGCTATCCCAGAGTTTCATAGCGAAATGATTATTCTTTTATCTGTAATTATGCTCTAAATAGCACAAGAATGACACTAGTTTCTGAAATTGGCAGAGGCTTGGCACTGGCACTTTCATATTTTGCACAATTTGCACTAGGCATTGTTGCAGCAAGTCGTGTATTTGGAATGATAGAGAGAATTCCTGAGATTGATCCATCCAGCTCTGAAGGAAAGAAGCTTGCCAGTCTTAATGGAATAATTGAGTTCAAGAACGTCAGCTTTGCATATCCATCTCATCCTGATGCTTTCATCCTTCAATCCCTTAATTTAGTTGTTTCTTTTGCAAGAACCCTAGCTTTGGTTGGCCCCAGTGGAGCAGGCGAATCGACTGTCTTCGCTCTCATAGAGAGGTTTTATGATCCCATTGAAGGTAAGAATTCTTCATTTTCACTCAAAATAAAATGATTCATGCAGGCGGATGTTAAAAGGTCACTTGCTGTGATATAAGCCTTTTGTATTTGTATTTGATGGATGAAAGTAATTTGAATAAAATATTAAAGTCATCAATAAGGAAATAGGAAAGTGACTTCAAGGAAATTCTTCTTTCTCCTTCTAACAGTCTTCAAATGTCTTTTCAGGGGTAATAACTTTCCATGGTAATGATTTGAGAACCTTTCAAGTCAAATAGCTAAGAACAGATCAAATTGGAATGGTAGGCCAGGAGCCAATTCTTTTTGCCACAACCATACTTGAAAAGGTGATGATGGGGAGGGGAAATTCCACTGGGGAAGAGGCAATTAATGCTTGCATTGCTGCTGATGTCCACAGCTCTATCTCTAGCCCACCACTAGGCTATGACACTCAGGTACAGTAATGACAGAAAGATAGTTCTGTTTGATTTTCAATTATGACTCAAGTCATTCCGTTTGACACATGTGCAGAGAATAAAATAATAAATTGTGGCCCTAAACATTTCAGATAGGACAATTTGAAGAAAGAATTTAACTTGCCAACCCTTTGGAATCCTAAACTTCTCTTTGACACTAGGTGGGTGAGAGTGGGGTCCAGTTATCAGGGGGCAAAAACAAGTGATTGCAATGGCAAGAGCCATTTTGAAGAGATCGAAGGTGTTACTGCTTGATGAAGCTAGCAGTCCCTTGTATGCTAGCTTCGTTCGTGCTCAAACCCATAGTCTGAAAAGTGTTGCAATATTGTCGTGTCTGAGGATTTGGATATTCTCAGGTTTTTTAAAGAAGCTTACTGTGTACAAAGAGGGGAAATGAACAGTCTCATCTCTTTTATAACTTGTAAAGCATATCAGGTTTTTGAGCGTGGCTGAAGGAATTGTGACTTGGGATGAAAAAGAAATTGGATTGTAGATAGAGCTAGCTTTTGGTAGAAGTTGTTATATTCCGTTTTGAAGAACGGTGACGAGAAGGTTTTTTTGTTTTTTGTTTTAACCAATAGATGAGAAATTGAGAAGGATTCCATTTGTTTGTATGAGAAATATATATTCTGTCAGGCCCAAAAAAAAAAAGAAATATATATTCCAGAAACTGTTTAGAATAAGTTCCAAGGTTTCTCCCAGATAAAACTTGAAGCATGCCAACTTATCGTGAATTGTAATTAAAAAAATTATATGGGTTTGTTTCGAAGAAAAGCTTGGAATCTGGGTATATAGTATTTTATAAAAATACTTACAAATTGTTTTCTAAAAAAGTTTTTATATTTTGACAATGGGATTTAAATCGGTGATATTATGTGTTCTGAAAAAACACAACTTTCTTTTGTAATCTTTATTTCTTATTTAAACAGTTACGCTTAAATTTAGAGAATTAAACATTATTTTAATTTTGAAAGTTTAGTATTTTTTATTTTAAAACATTGGTGTTTTAGATTTCATCTAAAAATAAATTATTTCTATGATAAGTAAATGATTTGACTATTATTGTCAATATAAAATATAAAATTAATGAAGAATAACACTATTCATAAATACGTAGTAACCAATACTGCAATCCGTACGACATAGGATAAAATATGTCCAGTTATATTTAAATCTGGGACTCATAGCACCCAAAAAAAAATTGAGACTCATGATAAGTTACTAATATTTTATATTTTTTTAGCAAATAAGATATTATGGTGTAAAATATCAATGCCTAGATGGTTTTGAAAATTTCTATTTATCATAACAACTAAGTGCCTGTTTGGGATCATAGGCGAAACAAAATTTCTCTCACATATTTCATAAAGCACTATTAAAAAACTATTTATAAACTACTTATAAGTTGTTCCAAACAGGTCCTAAAACCATATGATCAAACAACAATTAAGAAACTTGAAATGAGCTTGGGATAATAGATAAAGCCCACTTTTGGTAGTTGTTATATTCTGTTTCGAAGGACGGTGACGAGAAGGAGTTTTGTTACTAATTAAATTTTTTACCATTAGATGAGAAGGATTCCATTTTGCTAGCATGAGAAATATATATTTTCCAGAAACTGTTTAGAATGAGTTCCAAGGTTTCACTAAAACTTAAAAGCATCCCAACTTATCGTGAATTGTAATTAAGAAAATATATGGGTTTGTTTTGAAGACAAGTTTGGGCGAACTGAATCTAAAGCTTATTAAAATCGAGGTGTATAATATTTACAGAAGTACGAATAAATTGCTTATTAATAAATACATAGGTAGCAGGATTTTAATCCTCAATCTTATGTGTTTCTTTAAAAAAATGGATGTTTTAGATTTCATCTAAAAATGAATTATTTCTATGAAAAGTAAATTATTTGACTATTATTAAAGAATAAAACTATTCATAAATAACAAATAGTTCAATCCGTACGACGTAGGATGAAATGTGTCCAGCCATATTTAAATTTGAGCCTCATGATAAGTCACTACTATTTTATATTAGTTTAGTATATTAAATAAGGTATTATGGCCTAAAATATCAATGCATAAGATGTTTATGAAAATTTCAATTTATTGTGACAACTAAAAACACTCTGATCAACCCACGATTAATAACATAAAAATTTAACAACAAAACTCTTTTAGCATTATGACATATTATTAAATGATGATGTAATATATTACCAACCCAATACTCATCCACATTAAAAAACACAAAAGAAAAGGACAAAGGTCCGAAATAAATCAAATTGTTGGTTAGGCAATTAATTAAGGGGGTGATAGTGCCTACTTGACGATGTCAACTTGTACTCTTAAAAACTAGTGAAAATTCTTCTTTGGTAATTCTGTGTGGTAAGACTTTTAAAGTTGAAGCAAAATGATTGTGCCTTTTTAAGTTAAATTCTGCTCAGTCTTGGTTCATTTCACGTTCATTTCATTTACTTGTGAAAGAAAATCAAGGTCAAGATGGAATGGCCTTATAATCACGTCTCTCTAAGATGTGGACACTATAATACCCTTAACCTTTCTTAATGGTTACATTGCCTCTAACTTATAACGAAACCTGACCAAATTGGAACCCCACAGTTAATATAAAAGACTATATTAGTAATAATCATTGAATTACTGGTGACGTTTGGCTTAACTTTTTCTGATAGAAGGCTCTGGTTTTTCATTTCGTGTCTCCCACAAAGTGCTTCCCATTTCTCACGCCTGTAAGCCATTATTGTCCCTTGGCTTTCAAGCCAAGAGATTTGATGATTACGTGCTCCGCATGCAAAACCTTTAGAACATGTTCTTGGATAAGCCACTGCTGAAGCAATCAGATTCATTCTATCTGGAAACTTTCAAGCGGGTGTCATTTCTGCTCAGAATCTATCACATCCCATTCTCAGGTAACTTATATTCTTTTTTTGATCTATAGATTCTGTGTAATAATCTGGTTACCCAGTTCTTTCTGTCCCATTTTTTTATTCTTTACCAGAAGATATCTCTGGTTCAGTTTCATGTCCCCGCAATCTGTCTGCTTAGGGTCGAACTGTCTCGGCCAAAGTGTTTGTAGATCTATTCCTCTATGATTCCTATCCAACTCTCAAAGGATATGTAGCTTTTTGCCATTGGTAACACCCCGAAGGATATATAATATACATCAAACAATTTTGAAGGGGAAGAAGAAAAATGGCATCTCTCACCCCTGGAGTGTTACTGAAGCTTCTTCAAAGTAGGAACTCTGATGTAAAAGTTAGAGGCGAATACAGATCGGTTCTTCTGCAGGTGATAAGCATTGTACCTGCACTAACTGGGTCTGAGCTATGGCCTAACCAAGGTTTCTTCATTAAAGTTTCAGACTCTTCTCATTCAACCTATGTCTCACTCTCAAAGCAAGACAATGAGCTTATCTTGAACAACAAGTTGCAACTTGGGCAGTACTTCTATGTGGACAAAATGGAGAGTGGGACACCAGTCCCTGTTCTTGTTGGGGTTAGGCCTATTCCTGGAAGACACCCTTTTGAAGGAAACCCTAAGGATTTGATGCAGATGTTGGATCAAACAGAGGGTCCTCTACAATCTGAAGGTGAAGGAGTTAATTATCCTTCAAAATCAATGGATTTAATGGAAGCCAAAGAGAATCCAAGTCCAAGACAGAAGATTGTTATTAAAGAAGAGAAGGCTGCTGTTGCATCCAGGTACATGCAAGGTGTTTTAACATCAAATTCAAAGGTTAATGGAGCAGATAACAATGGAGGGAGCAGAGGAAATGATTTAGAGAACGGTGGTGGAGCTAGCACTAAGAAGGTCGGATCCACAAAAGCAAAGCAAGAGGTTAAAGATCAGGTATGAATATTGGCTTAAATTTCAAGTTTTCAACTTTCAAGCCACAATATTATATAGTAGTATTTTGGAGCCTATTGATTGAGTTTGAGGTCTAGAAAGTAATCCAAGTTTGATACTGACAATGATTGGTTTTAGCATCACAGGTAATCTCAGTGACTCCAACTCATAATAGACTCGAAGCAACTTCTCCAAAGCAAGAGGTCGCTAAACCTAGCATTCAGGAGATTGATTTGACACCTTCTAAGAGCACAGCTTCTACAAAACGCAGTTCTTACAAACAGGAAAATTTGAACCATAACCTTTTGTCTCGCAGTAAAGATAAAAGCTACATGACGGAGACAATTTCATGGTCCTATTTGCCTCCCAACCTTTTGAAGCCTGGAAAGGTACTTTACATTATACCATGTTTAACAGATCTGCATGAGATTTTGATATGTTGAACATATTAAGTATTACAATTTTATTTAAAGAACTTGACACCAAACATCTAACAAGCACAAGATATCAGACTCAATTTGAGAAAACGGATGTTGGTGTCATGTATACTGTCACCTTGTTGGCATTTTCTTTCTGTTCTGTTTTGTAAAACTTGCTATTCAAAATTTCTGCACCATTTGCATACTGACATGGTTTGTTTTCCTTAATAATTATATAAACTTATTTCCCCTTGCTTACCTTATTGTCATTCTTCAAGGAAATGCTTAAGAGGAAACACTTGGCCTCTCAGGTTGCGGTAGAGGCTCAAAAAGAAGCATCTTCAGCAGCAAACCTTGTCAAGTGCCTCAGGTAATAAAAATTTTTCCTGACTAACTTCTGAAACATGATATAGGTCCATTTGGCAGAGCGGTAAAAATCCCCTATAAGCACGTTTCACGTAGACAAAACTTCTCTCACATACTTGCCTCGTATTCTGTAAATTACTATTGAAAAACAACTTATAAGCTATTCCAAACGGGCTCATAGTTTTATAGAATCAGCAACAACAAAAAAATGCTTCGGAAAAGAAAGAAGTAAATTCACTATTGATTTTGTCTTCACTTATTTCCTTAGTCTCTCTCTTTTCAGTATGTTCGCCAATCTCTGCTCTTCTGCAGCATCAGAGAATCCTCATCTCACAATGAACAAGTTCTTTTCTCTGCAACAACTCATGGACCAACCAAACCTTACATCTCCATTAAAAGATAAATCACTTCAATCGTGCAAAAATCTATCCTCTGCAGAACCAGGCAAACCTGGTAAAAAGACAGGCTTCCTGGCTGGGACATCATCGAAGTCTCTGAAACAAGCAGCAAGCAAACTAAACGAGACAGATAAACTCGAATGGGCCAAAGGGGATGGTCTCAAAGAAGTAAAAGATATTAGAGAAATCCTCTCAAATGAAACAAGATCATGGTTTTTGAAATTCCTGGAGAAGACGTTGGATTCTGGGTTTTCCATGGGTTCCCAAGAGAAAAAGGGAAAGGACAGTAAGGAAATTGCAGGGAGACATGTAGAAGAAGCTAATCATATTGCTCTCACATTGTCTCATCTTAAGCGCGCAAATGAATGGTTGGACAAACTAAGAATCAATTTTAGCCCAGAGAGTGAAGGGCTTGCAGAAACTATTGAAAGATTGAAGCAGAAAGTTTATTCTTGCTTGCTTGTTCATGTTGACTCTGCTGCATCAGCATTGGAGAACCGAGCTTGATTCTAGAACTACTATTTAAGAACTCTAAATTATTCTGTTTCATACTTAAATTATAAGATTGCTAATGGAAGTGCATCAAAATAGCTCCTCTTGAAAATGCAATGTAATATACTGATTTATAATGCCATTTATGCAGAAGAATAACAAGGCATTTCTACTTTCGAGTTGAAGTTCAAATAAAGAACAGCATGCAAAAACTGACCTTTTATATCTGTTATAATATGGATGGTATTCCTTTATAATGCCGAGGGCTGCGCAATCAGGCAGAATAATACATTCATTTTTTTTTTTCATCTACTTTCTTTTTCGTTTTATGCTTTTTATTAAAAAAGGCACAATTTAAGAAAATTAATAGAAGATTGGTTAACATGATGTGAAATTTAATTGATAGATGCCAAAGATATAACACGTCCGGTATCAACATGTTACTCTTCTAGTCCTAAATATAAGACCATTATACTAGTGTGTACAAGGGTTTTATATTACTATTATACTAGTGTATATAAGGGTTTTATATTTAAAACCGGAGGAGTATTATGGTAATGTTGTTTTATTGATTTTCAGAAGACAATTAAGGAACACATATTTAGAAGAAAATAGCTTATCTTCATCTAAATACCCAAAAAATGTTATGCTTGGGATTTAAATTAAAAAATAAAAGGAAAAGTTGTTTATAAATTAAATGGCCGTTTAATTGCCCAATGTCCCTAAATTCAACATTATATGTTTTTATGTCTAGAAAGTAGGGGTGTTCTCTCATACCATTTTCAAAATTTAGGAAATATTGGACAATTAATAATTCAATATTCATATATTTTCTTCAAAAATTCGGTGGCAGTTTTGTCATACTGTTCGCCATCTCCCAGTCCGGGAGATCTTTGCTTGACTGGTATACTCCCTCTCCCTACCTGCCTCCCTCCGTCCCGCGGTTTCTTGTTTGTCAATTAATTCGATCGGCACCGGCTGCACCAGTTGAGCGAATCCGACACCCGCTATAGCTACGGCAGCTCCGGCCGCCATCATTTTATTGTCATTCTACTTATCTGTTCCGGTTAGCCTCTTTCTCTCCTTAGAACTTCTCGTGTCGCCCTTCATCTGATTGGCCCTTCCTATCAATTGCCTCCGATGTTATAATCATGGCATCTCCCTCTCTGCTTTCAGTTCCAGTAAACCTTCAATATTTCAGTTTCGTTGTTCAGGAAAACGCCTGAAAGTGATGAAATCGGGGATTCTTTATTGTATTCGAGACATAACGAATACTTCGTGTGAGAATTCGGCCATGCATTAAAAGCCAAAAGATTATGAGCCCAACCTCTCTCCACGTAGTCCTTACAGCTAACTTCGATGACTTAGATGGACAAGATCTGAGTAATGTGGGTTCTTCCTTGGTTTCACAGCCCTCTTGATTCTGACTTCCCATTCTTTCATAACCTTAACACTTTAATCCCAATCTTTCAGATCTTTTACATCAAATAAGTTAACGATAATGTCGTAACGAGATATTGGCGATGTTAGCTGTATCATACGATTCATGCCTGCGTGATTTCTGACGTGTGTCTTATTTTGTTAGTGGGCATGGATGGTGACCAAGGACCGAGTTCGTTGCATTAGTTCCTGAGTTTCGGAAAATAGTTGGGTTGTTTCAAAATATTTTAGATTATAGATTTGCTGGACATACTTTAAAAGTTTATGCTCTATGGCGAAAGGGATCTTGGTGAAATAGGCATGCTTAGGTCGATGCGAGTTCGAATTGCAGTTTGCTATCATCATGTAAACACTTGTTATTTAGAATTATTTCATTATAAACAAAACAAGAAGGTTGTGTTTTATTCTAATGTTATCAATTCAATCGTTTTTTAGCCCAATAGAGGATCCGGCTGGTTTTATTTTTTCTGGAGTTCTACGAAAGGAAGAGGCTACTATGGCCTAAGCATTTTTAAAATCACAATGGGCAAAACTGTTTCTGTATCATAGGTACCTTCGAGAGTTGTTCGTGGTTCTCTTGTTCCCTCTCAATCTTACTAATTACAGGGTTAACTGAAATTGAAATTCTGGTTTTGAAGATTGAATTTTGATTAGTACATTTGAACCTGGTCCTATTTGATTGCCAATAGTGACTGATCAAACTGCTAAAAAACTTGGATCATGATTGAGAAAATTGCTAGAAAAAGTCTTGCATGAAGGTTCTTTGGCACAAGTACGTAAGAAATGTTACTTCTCATCATGCTTCTAATTTTTCTCAAGGCCCCGGTTTTGATTGATCAAACTGCTAAAAAATTGCATTTTGTTGAGATAATTGCAAAAGAATGAGCTTCTACGGTACTAGTACGTAAGAACAGTTAGTTTATATGCATCTAATTTTTCTCAAGGTCCTGATTTCGACTAAGCTTTGTTTGCCACGGTTTTTGGTTTGCTACTACAGGTAGGTTTGCTTCAGTTGATAAGTCTGCAATTGCAAACGGACGTTAATAACTGTGAAGGATGGTGAAATTGACTATGATTGCTCGTGTAATTGATGGTCTTCCTCTAGTGGAGGGACTAGATGACAGTCGTGATATCAAGATGCTGAATTTTACAAACAGCAGGTTAAGGCTTTGTTTAAAAATCTCTCCCGAAGACAGAATGAACCATCCAGGATGTCAGTCGAAACAGGCCCATATATTTTCCAGTATCCTTGTGTTCATCTGAATTCCTCAATATTCTTATGTTCATATGTGTTAAGCTATTATATTCTGAAGTGCATATAGGTGAGTATGATGGCCGAATTGTTTCAGTGGCAGTAACCTTGGAGACAATGACAAGCAATATGAACTGTGAGAATCTTTGGTTCTCAGAGTTTTTGTTTGAAATATTGACAGTTTTTCTGTTCTCCATGTTGCCTTATGTCCTATCCACTGGCAATATCTTTCCTATCTTCTCTTCTTTTTGTTAAGCTAACACTTTCCTGTTCCCTACTATTTATTTGCTGCTTTTACTTGTGGTGTGCTTATGCAAAATGGGATACTATCATGACACTCCACGACCTTACCGCGAAGAAATTTGCTTCATGACTTCCTATAATTTTTTTTTATTATTATATTTAGCATTAACATGATTTGGATCAGTTTTCATAACCTGGATTGGCCTTGACAGATTATTAGTTATCTTGTTGAAGGACGTGTCTGTTATTTGACAATGTGTGACCGTGCTTACCCTAAGAAACTGGCTTTCCAATATCTTGAAGAGCTCAGCAATGAGTTTGAGCGAGTTAATGGGTCTCAAATTGAAACAGCCGCCAGACCTTACGCCTTTATTAAGTTTGGTAAGTATAAATCTTTTACTTTGACTTGTGCATTAGATTCTATCATATTCTGCTCATAGTAGTTTTTTTCCCCCTCTGATGCTTAATTTTTTTTTATTTTTAAATGTTAAAAAGATACATTTATACAGAAAACAAAGAAGCTGTACCAGGATACCCATACTCAGCGCAATATTGCAAAGTTGAATGATGAACTCTATGAAGTCCATCAGATAATGACTCGAAATGTGCAGGAAGTTCTTGGTGTTGGTGAACAGTTGGACCGTAAGATATTCTTTTTATTTTCTTTTGGTTATTGCATATTTTCTATTGATTGCTTGGATCCTTCGACTGCAACATCCAAGTTTTTAGTTTGTTAAACCTCATAAATTCCTATAGAATATGAAAATTAAGTCCATTGACATGTATCGTTTGACTGTAGCTGGGTTTTTCCTATGAACTCTTTCAAATATATCTGACATCAAACTTAAAAATTGAGCATGCATTTTGAAGTCAAGATTTGGTCTTTGTGATTTATTGCTAAACTTTATTTTTGGATATTAGTGATTGGCATGTATTTGTTGCTTTGGTTGGTTGTTCTTATTAAGACCAAACCCAGGTTTTAATAATTAGAGGGATGATCATTTGATGTTAGTATTGGATTTTTTTTCTTGACTTGTTTGCAATTTGCTGCCACGTTCACAAGTCAGAAGTTCGTATTCGGTATTACATTTTAGGGATTATTATAATATTCAACTGAAGGCTGTATTATTGATTTTTTTTTTTCTTTATTTCAAACCTGCAGAGGTCAGCCAAATGTCCAGTCGCCTAACATCAGAATCTCGCATATATGCTGACAAGGCTAAAGATTTAAATAGACAGGTTCGTCCTTCTCCGTTCACTGTGCCATGCACATGATATCTGACGATTCATTATTTTAGCAATCTAGTCCTTGTTCGTTTGGCATGGGTGATGCATTTTTGAGGTATGATTTCGGATGTCTTTGAAATATGTTGCCGTGATTGCAAATACGTTTTTACAAAGTTTCTCTCGAAACTAGGATAAATTACACATCTTTTTAATGTTGTGGTCATTACCGAAATATCATTTTCCCCATCTGATGACCCTTTCCTCTTTGGTTATGACTCTTTTAAGCAATCTAGGTAGGTGAGCTCCCCCCCCCCCCCCAAAAAAAAGGAAGAAAAAAGAAAAAAGTTTAACCTTGTAAATTTACAAATGTGTTCTTTTCTTTTAAAATATTTCCCGGCGTTTCCTTTCACATGTTGCCAGGGGCCACTATTTTAAGTTTAGTTGTGCGATTTTTGCCCCAAAAAAAGGTGCGATTTGATAACCTGTAGCTTTAGTGGTCGGATAGAATTCTCTTTTTTATTGGGGATTAGCTGCGCCCTCAGATTCAAGACAGTCTAAAGTTTGATACCATGATTTTACTTTGTTTGCATGAACCTGGTGGTTAGACGCTGATAAAGGATAGGGAAAATGATGAAAAAAATACCCGTCAAAACGAAAACGTCACAATAATAGTCATTATAACCTATTTGTTTTTTGTTTTTTTTCAATTTAACGAGTATTTTTCGTCATTTTTTCTAAAGAATACTTGTACTAATAAGTTGTGCAGGTTTATCAGTTTTACACTTATTATTTCCTTTTTTATCTACATAAATAAATATTGCTATGCTTCTGTTAGTGTGGGGTATTTAAGTTAGTTTTTTAAAAGTGATTTTATAATATCCATAAAAAGAAGTTTTATTTTGATTATTATTGTGAATCCAAAATGAATTCTAAATCTTACTTGTAGGCTCTGATCCGAAAGTGGGCCCCTGTCGCTATCGTTTTTGGAGTTGTGTTCGTACTTTTCTGGGTCAAAACTAAGCTCTGGTGATCCAGCACAGATAGCACACGACATTTAGTTTTTGGCCCATGATTTCCCAGGGTTGGAAACCCTATATGCGATTTGTGATTTCCACGCTTCGTGTCAGTTTCGATGTAGAAAAAGATGATCCTGTTACAAGAACAACTCAGTGTGGGCGGAACTACCCAAATTAATTTCTCGACCTCAGCGTTTGCAAGTCAACGTGCAATATCCTCATTTGCTGAATTAGGCTCGACTTGTAGGTTCAATGAACGTAGAAAACTAGTGGCTTGCAAATTTTCAAGCACAGAATTCATAAGTAACCAGTTTTAGACTTGAAATTCACGTGGCTTCTGTCTGATGATTGTAATCTTCATATATGAAGGCCGGATATCCTATGTATTTTTAAGTGTACATGTTATTGATAATCTATATCCATTAATGAAGCATTATGGGGAAGCCGCAGGCATTAAAATTCGATCAAAATTGTACAAGACAACATTATGTACAAAGGGTGATAGAATTATATAAAAATGAATGAGGGAGGGGTAACAGAATAAAGAACTGCATAGATAAAATCAGGAGCGCCTCCCCCCTTCCTAAATTTTAGTGTAGAAGAGGCACGGGATTTCAGTTCTGCGCAATGGGCAAAAATCACTCCTGTTCGAGTTCCATTTTGTGGATCGAGTATTCCCTCTCAAACAATAAGAACTCCTGCGTGAAAGGTAAGAAATTGCATGTTATCAATTGGTGGTGAAATTTTGGTAGATTTAACATGCTTTCACACCATAGTGAAGCCAAGTATAAGATGAATATAAAGCAAGCTAGTAAAACCTCGTAATGA
>NW_021633484.1:0-49417 GCF_004799145.2 Neltuma alba
CAAAATACATAAGTACTCAAGAATCAAGAGGACTTTTGTGGCTTGTAATGTAAAGGTGGGGAAGAATTGCACAAGAATGCATATGAGGATAGTTAATATGAATCAATGTGTAAATTCAATAGCATGTTTAATGTTCAATTTAAGGTTTGATTTCTTGATCTTGAATTCCTAAGCTCTAAAGGTGCTTCTATTCCCACTTTCTTTTCCTTTCTGCTTTTTCATTTATTTTCAACTTTTCTATTCTCTTTCTCCCTCTCTTTTTTTTTTTTTACTTCGCATGTTTTCTTCTTCTTCTTTTTCTTTTCTTTTTTTTCTTTTCAGTTTTTTTTTTTTTTCAAAGCTCAAGTATGCATCTCCTCAAATCAATCCATCAATTGAATCCATCAAAATGCTAGTGAATTCTGAAAAGAATGAATGAAATGAAATATGCATCCTTGTAGAAAAGAAGTTTTAAATGAGAGTGATGAATGGAAAAATTCAGCTAAAAGGACTCAAAGGGTAACAAGGAATAAATCATGTAGGGTTTAGCCACTTGGTCTAAGTAGCTAATTTGAGTGAATGCCGCAATCATGTTCAAGAGTACTAATGTTGCATGTGGTCTTGATTAAGAACTAAGACAAGTTCTAGAAAGCATAAGAAATAAGTGAATGCACACACCAGAAATGAATATAAAGGCTCAACGAATCCTTCCAACTAGGCTTTGTCTTCCATATTCATTCACTTCAACTAAAGAACACATCATGCTTAATCTCTATGCATTAGAAAATTTCACTTCAAGATATTAATTTCCAAATCAAATCAGTCACAAATGTAACATTAGAATTCCTGAAGCAAGCTTAAACCTTCAAAAGTTATTGAAAACTAAGGTTTTACAAAAGACACAAAACACACAAACACAACATTCACTCCCCCACACTTGATCCTTGCATTGCCCTCAATGCACATTTGAACAAAAGATAGCAAAGAAAAATGGGCAAGGAAGGAATGGAAAGAAAGAACAAAATACTCAAAAACAAACTAAAAATAACCTACACTTGCTACTATTTATGTCCCCCCCACACTTGTTCAAAAATGGAGTTCAAGAATGAAATAATCAAATAATCACAGACTAAGGTATGTAAGGAAGGGGACAACCTGAGATTATGTGGGTCAAAATTTTCCTTATAGATTTTGAGCAGTGACCATTGACCTTGAAAGTCTTGCCGCTCTTCTCATCTAGCAACTCTATCATGCCAAACTTGTGCACTTTAGTGACCAAGTACGGCCCTTCCCATCTAGTGTTCAACTTTCCAGGTTTAAATGTGAATCGTGTCTTGTACAGCAACACTTTATCTCTAACCTTGAAAGTCTTCCTTAGGATTTACTTGTCATGAATCATTTTCATCTTCTCCTTGTAGAACCTGGAATTCTCATATGCTTCAAGTCTTAACTCTTCAAGTTCCTGCAATTGTAATAATCTTTCCATGCCAGTAGAATCAAAATCAAGGTTACATGCTTTTATAGCCCAAAGAGACTTATGTTCAATCTCAACGATAGGTGACACATCTTACCATAAACAATCTATAAGGAGACAGCCTATTGGGGTTTTAAATGCAGTTCTATATGCCCCAAAGCATTATCTAATCTGGCACTCCAATCCTTCCTAGATGGTTTAACTATTCATTCCAACACCTTCTTGATTTCTCTATTTGCATTTTCAGCCTACCCATTACTTGGGGATGATAAGGTGTGGATGTCTTATGTGTCACACCATACTTAGTGAATAACCCTTGTAGTAATTTATTACAAAAATGAGTGCCATTATCATAACTACTACTACTGCTCTAGGAATGCCAAATCTAGAAAAGATGTTATTTTTCAGAAATTTTGAAACAGTGGTAGCATCATTCTTTTTGGTTGCTATGGCCTCTACCCATCGTGAAAGGTAATCAACTGCAAGAAGGATGTATGTAAAACCCATAGAAGGAAGAAAGGGGCCTACAAAATCAATACCCCATACTTCAAATACCTCACAGAAAAGCATTGGGTGTTGGGGTAATTCATGTTTCTTAGTTAGGCTACCAAATCTTTGACAAATATCACAATTCTTGCAATACTCATAAGAGTCTTTAAAGAGTGATAGCCAATACAAACCAGCTTCCAATATTTTTCTTCAATCTTGTTAGCACTAAAATGACCTCCATAAGTTTGAGAGTGGCAAGCATGCAGGATTTCTTGAAATTCTTCATTTGGCACACATCTTCGAATGATTTGGTCGCTGCATACCTTCTAAAGGATTGGAGGGTCCCAAATATAGTGTTTAGACTCACTCTTAATCTTCTGCATATGAAAATGAGACAATGAAGAAGGAATTAGACCAGCAACTAAAAAGTTGACAATGTGACAATACCAAGGTTCCATGAGAGACAATGCAGAAACAGAACAATCCTTAAACTCGTCACAAATAAAATCTGAATCAACTACTCCCCTTGTAGTTTCTGGTAAGCAACTTAGATGGTCAGCCACCACATTTTCTGCTCCAGGTTTGTCTTTGATGTCAATATCAAACTCTTGGATCAACAACATCCACCTTAAGAGTCTCGATTTGGATTGTGGCTTGCTGAAAAGATACTTAACAGCAGAATGATCAGTGAAAACAGTAACCTTAGAGTTAATTAGGTAAGGTCTAAACTTGTCTAATGCAAAAACAATAGAAAAGAGCTCCTTTTCAGTAGTTGTGTAATTAGTTTGAGCCTTATCTAGTGTCTTTGAAGCATAAGCAATAACTTTGGAAACCTTACCATCCTTTAGTCCCAAAACTGCACCCACTGCATTGTTAGAGGCATCACAACACAATTCAAATGGTAAATTCCAATTAGGGCAAGTCAAAATAGGTGGAGAAGTCAATCTGGATTTAATCTCATCAAAAGACATTTTACACTCATCAGTGAAATCAAAGGAAGCATCTTTTTGCAGCAATTTGGACATTGGAAAAGTCACTTTACTAAAATCTTTTATGAACCTTCTATAAAATCCAGCATGGCCTAGGAAAGATCTAAGCTCCTTAAGATTTATTGGATAGGATAGAGATGAAATGACTTCAACTTTTGCTTTGTCTACCTCTATTCCCTTTTCAGAAATTAGGTGACCTAGAACTATTCCTTGTTGGACCATAAAGTGACATTTTTCAAAATTCAGAATAAGGTCCTTTTCAACACATTTGGATAGACCTTTTTCCAAGTTCACTAAGCATTCATCAAAATTATTTCCATAGATGGTAAAGTCATCCATAAACACCTCAATCCCATTCTCTAGCAAATCACTAAAGATGGATAGCATACACCTTTGGAATGTGCCCGGTGCATTGCAAAGTCCAAATGGCATTCTTCTGTATGCAAATGTGCCAAAGGGACAAGTGAATGTAGTCTTCTCTTGATCTTGAGGTGCAATGGGAACCTGAAAATAGCCACTGAAACCATCAAGGAAACAATAGTGAGATTTACAAGCTAATCTTTCAAGCATTTGATCTATAAAGGGTAAGGGAAAATGATCTTTTCTTGTAGAATCATTAAGCTTCCTATAATCAATGCAAACACGCCAAGAATTCTGGATTCTAGTGGGGATTAATTCATTTTTCTCATTCCTAACCATATTAATCCCACTTTTGTTAGGAACGACCTGGACTGGACTTACCCACTCACTGTCTGAAATAGGGTATATGATACCAGCACTAAGCAGCTTTGTTACTTCCTTTTTAACGACATCAAGTATGAGTGGGTTAAGTCTTCTTTGAGGTTGCCTTATGGGCTTTGCATTGTCATTTAACAATATTCTATGAGTGCAAATTGAAGCATTAATACCAGGAATATCTGCTAGAGACCACCCAATTGCACTTTTATACCTTCTCAAAATAGCAAGTAACTGAGACTCTTCAAGATCAGTCAAAGAGTTAGAAATTATCACCGGTAGTCTTTCATTCTCAGCTAAAAATGCATATTTCAGTGTTGAAGGCAAGGGTTTAAGCTCCAATTCCAGAGGTTGAACTACTGAGGGTATCAGTTTCTTGAGCTCTAAGGTAGTGCAATTATTTTCAGATTGCTTCAAAGCTTCAATACCAAAAATTGCAGTTGTACATTCATCCCCATATGAGTAACGCTCCTTGATTGGTCCCTGCAACAATGCATTTAAAACATTTGTAAATCCATGTGAAAACTCAAAGTTAGATGCAGAATAATCTTGAGGAATTCCAATTTCACAAGTAAAATTAGATTGCAAAAGTGCACTCCCTATGCTGCATATTTCGGCAAATTTGGTTGGTGTCATGCTTAATCTCCTAGGGTTGGGAGCAGCTACACTTCGCATGATTCCCAAGAAGTGTTCCAATTCTGCATAGTTAAAGAAATTAAGATCAAGTGACTTGTAAACAGGAGTGGAATACAAAATGTAATAAGAATTTAAAGACAAATCCTGTTGTTCAGAAGGTTTAGCTTCATGCTCCTTGAATGGGAATTCGGTCATGAGAGTTGGGCTAGTCTTGCAATCATGATTCTTGTGCCTTTCACCTTCCCCTTCTTGTATAGGAGTTGATTCACTCTCTTGTGCTGTTGAGAAATCTACAAGTAATCTTCTTGCAAGTTGTTCATCACTTGACAATGTGGAAGTAACATCAATGGAAGACTTAATGGATGAAACTGAAGACAACTCACTCCAAGTGGAAAGCCAGCCATTAATTTTAGAATCAATGCTAGGCACATCATCAAGGTGTGAAGAAAAAGAAGATGAAGGAGAATATATGGAAGAGAAAGAAACGAAAGAATCTTCAGTATCATTATTGCTATCATGCTCAAAAATAGATTCACACTCATTTTCAAGTGACAAATCAATCATATTAAGCCCCAACAGAGAATAATCCTTATGTGGATGTTTCATCATCTCATACATATTAAATTGAATTTCTTGACCACAAAATTCCATTTTTATAATTCCATCTTTCATGCAAATCATGGTATTGGCAGTTCTTAGAAATGGTCTACCCAAAATTAATGTGCTTTCACTTATGGCCTCATTAGTCATATCTAGCACATAAAAATCAACAGGAAATACAAGGTCTTTTACTTGAACCAAAATGTCTTCTAAGATTCCCTTGGGATTCCTAATAGACTTATCAGCTAGTTGCACTAAGACACTTATAGGTTTCATGATTTCAACTCCCAAAGCATAATAAACAGAACTTGGCATCACATTAATAGCAGCACCTAAATCTAGCAAAGCTTTAGAGATATGAAACTTACTAATTTGACAAGGAATGGAGAAAGCTCCTGGATCTTGGCATTTCACCGGTAATTGAGCTTTAAAAAGAGCTGAAACATTAGGGCCAACTTGCACCAATTCATTAGTTTTAAACTTTCTTTTGTTAGTGCAAATGTCTTTTAAGAATTTTGCATATTCAAGCACTTTCTTCAACAAATCCAGCAAAGGAATATTAATTTCTACTTTACTAAAGAAATCTAATACTTCTTTATTTTGTTTTTCTTTTGCAACCTTCTGTCCAAACATAAAAGCTCTAGGGAAGGGTAGATCTTTCAAGCTTACCTCCTTACCTTGACCTTTCGGTTTGTTGTTCATGTGAGAATTTTCAACTTTATCTTGCTCTATCTTTTCTTTGTCCTGGTTAGGCTCTGAAATTCTTGAAGAAGATTGCTCCAAGTCCTCTCCTAATGGTGCTTTATGGGCTCCTTCATTATCCTGAATTAAAGGACTTGCTTGAGTTGTGCAACCTTCAGTAGTTACACTTCTAATCCCAGCTTCTTTTCTTCCTTGCAGAAGTTGCTTCTCTCTTAAGCTCTCAGATTCCACCCTTGGTGATTTCTTTTTCTGGACAAGGTTCCCTTTAGTGTAATGATCCTCCTCCAAATCAGATTCTTCATCATTCTCATTGAATGTCACCTTTCTTCCACTTCTCAAATTTATGACATTCAATGACTTGGGATTAATCACAGTATTGGAAGGCAAAGCTCCACTTGTTTTTGCTTGAAAACTGCTGAGATTATTTGAAATTTGGGTAACAAAGTTAGCCAAATTTGCAGTCTTAGTCTCCCATTGTTCAACCCTATTCTCTATAGCAGCCATTCTTGCATCAGATGCAGTGGTATGCTTATCAATTCTATCCATTTGAGATGCCATAGCACTAAGATTAGCATTCATACTGTTCATGCTTTTCAACAAGAGGGACATGTCATCATTCCTTGAATTACCAACTTCTTGAGTAGTTTGGGAAGGAACCATAGCTTGTTCTGAATGTTGACGTTGCTGGAACTTATTCTGCATGAACCTCTCCTTGTTGTTCTCTTCTCCTCCCTATCTAAAATTGGGATGATCCTTCCATCCTTCGTTATAAGTGTTGGAGAAAGGATTCTTTTGCTGATATTGACTGGATCTTTGTTGATACATGGCTGACACTTCTTCAAATTGAGAAGGGCAAGATTCAGTCCAATGCATCATGGAACCACAAGAGTCATAAGAGGGAGCTACCAAGGCTTGAGATGTTCCCATAGCACCACATTGTTTACTTGACAAGAGTTGCTCCATCCTAGTCATTCTCTTATCCATCTTCTTTGACAAGGCAGCAATTTGAGAGTCAAAGTTAGTAGGATTTGTTGGAAATTGTGCCCTAGGGGCCAATCATTATGTTTTGAACATTGTTAATTTATGAGTTTATTAATTACGTTATCATATTATTTGCATGTTTACTGTGATAACTATCCTTGGATAACTCATGGTTTATCCTAAATGTCCCTGGTCGGTCATCTATGTGGGAGCAAAGATGAAATAAGACCAGTATGACTTTAAAGATATATAGAGATATAAATTAAAGTCATAGGCACATGTAAGAGTACAAGGTGTTGGACCGACCTGCTATGAGAGAGCTGCATGGGTTAAGTCATAAGCTTCTCTCATATACAAACCATGTCACTGTGCCCTTTGACCTGAGATCATCATGGATTCATACATGAGAAACGCTTAGCTTTGACCTAGTCAAAAGTCACTTTTGACCAAGTGATCATAAAGACTATGTTCAGGCTTAGTGGTTTTTCATGCGTAGGAATGTGAATGGTCAAGATGGAATTTGTCCCTCACATTCGTAGAGAGACATTACTGGGCCCCTCGATGAGTGAGTCTGAGAAATGTATGGCCATACTATAATGGAAAGGTAGTTCCATTTCTATACTCAGACTACTCAGGGATCGAGAAAGTAACGGTCATGGATAGGAGGATGACGTTCTCCATGCCTCATCCATGACCAAAATGTCGTGAGACAAAAGGGACGTGATATGGTTGTATGAAAGGTTGCATCGTTCAATGATCCTCATATGATTTGGGTAGTCGTGATGTCTTGCTAGAGACCGCTTACGACTTGTGGGTCATTATAGTTAATGGCCCACTGCCAACTTCATATGGGCCTACAGGGTCGCACACAAAATAGCCCGACACGAGTTATGATGTCCAGATTCATTGAATCTAAGATATGTCCAGATTCAATGAATAATATAGGGTGGACGTGTATATATATATATATAAATTCGTATATATATATATAAATATAAAAGATATTAATTGTTAGATTTAATTTATAAGGATAAATTAAATATATACAAATTAATTCCGTCATCTCTTTATTAAATAAATAGGAGAATTAAATCTGTGAGACGGATTTAATTTAAACCATATTTATTTAATTGTTCTCTTATCTGATTAGGCAATATTTGATATTGTATTAATTTCGGAATTAATTTAGAGTTAATTTCGAAATTAAATATTATTAATTAAACCTATATAGCATCCTATATATTGGTATGAGGAGCTAGGGTTTAAGCAAGAGAGAACCAACAGATAAGAGACGGCCTAAGAGAGGAGAGAGGGCGGATTCCTAAAACCCTAGACGGACATAGGCGCTAGCACGCCGTTCGAGGTTGAGGGCTACTCGTGTGGATACCGGTAGAGGAAGCCGACCGGAGTTGTCGACTTGGAACGACAAAGGAGGCGAGCAGAAGCATCCTGAACGGCCGAATTATCGAGTCACCAGGGAATCGAACGCCTAAAGGTAATGCTTCTTACTACCTGACTTAAACGCGATCGGTAGATCCGGAAAGGGATTGAAAGTTTTAAAATTTCGAGTTGTTTTTCCGCTGCGCGTCGTCTTTCAATTCCCTTCAGGATTTGACCTCAAAATTTCATTAACGGATTGGTTATCCCTTGTACTGAATTATTGATTGTTGTTAGCCATCTTCTCCAGTAATTCCCAAGCATTGTGAGGAGTCAAATCAAACAGTGAACCATGGGCTGCAGCATCTATTGTGTTCTTGTGATGAGATAGCAAGCCCTCATAGAAATATTGGACTAGATTAGACTTGTTGATTTGATGATTTGGACATTTAGAAAGCATGGCTAGAAATCTTGTCCAATACTCATACAAGGTTTCTCTACTATCTTGTTGAACTCCATAGATAGCCTTCCTTAATTTAGAAGTCCTTGATGCAGGAAAGTACTTCTCTAAAAAGGCCTTCTTTACTTGTTCCCATATAAGTGTTGTGAAGTGCTGAGGTAGACTTTGTAACCATTCCTTAGCATTTCCGTCTAATGTGAAGTGGAAAGCTCTCCTTAGCACATCTTCCAATTGAGCACCATGGGGCTTCAGAGAAGAACAAACAGCATGCATGTTTTGAAGATGTCTATATGGATCATCACCTGCAAGACCAAGAAATCTTGGTAAGGTATTAATCAAGGTACCTTTAAGTTTAAAATCAGCTTCAAAGTTATAAAAACCACATGGATCATAGTTCACACTTGAGTTATTAATTTCTCTAATGCTCCTATTCTCCTCATCTTTATTCAATTGAAGATTAGCATTATGGAGAACATTTTCAGCTTGCCTTTCATTTTGAGGTCTATTTGTAGCATCACCTCTCTCAGTTTGAGCATTGTTATTATTTTGATCCATCACAAAATGATTGTCTATAAACCCTCCTAAAGTAGATTCAGATTCTAAGGAAGAACAAGTTTCAACTTGAGGAGAAGGTTCACTTACTATAGGTTGCTTACTAGAGTCAGCTATTTGTTTGGTTTTCTTGATTTGCCTAAGAGTTCTATTGATTTCCCAATCAAAAGGTATAAGAGCCTTATCCTGGGACATGCAACTAAAGAACAAGAGAATAGACTAATAAAATAAATGTGAAAAAGCAATTAGACAAAAGAAAGAAATCAGAGAAAAGACAAAAAGTTAAGAGGGGATCCTGTAAATCCGTCGCGGCACTTTCTCAGATCCGCTGTGGCCTCTATTATAGAGACGAGTGCCAAGCTGAAATTGGACAGGCGCTGCGGCCTTTGGTGAAATCCGCCGTGGCGCTTGTTGCAGAATTGATACTGTAAAAGGCGCTGCGGCGCCTGGTGATATCCGCCGCGGCGCCTGATACTGATAAACCAGATGGACGAATTCTGCAGCAGCTTCTGATACTGTTCACACCTTCACTCCTACAAATTGAACCCTTAATACAATGGTATTAATTTTTCAACAAGAAAAAGATCTCAAAAGCATAAAAACAATCAACCATCTTCAGAATTAGTGGAAGAACACTTAAAAGGAAAAAGGTTGCTACAGCAAGGATTCAAACAATTCACAGCTGACCAAATTGTGTTAACTCCTTGACAACCTATGGAATGAATTTGGAACACAGCAATAAGGGAAACAACTTAACAACAAAGCACAAGAGTGAAAATACAAACACAACTCAAAAACACTAAAGCTACTTTTTATGAAGTTTTGGGCTTTCAAATTTTTTTTTTCTTGGCAAACCAGCAAATTGTTGAGAATCTCAACAAGTAAGGGTCCCCGACAACGGTGCCAATTTGATAAACCTTGTCGCTAGGTAATCAAAGTTTTACTAGGGAAATGCAGCAAGTGAGGCACTACCTAGGTCATTCTTCTCAAGGAGCCTTAAGTTGTATTTCAATTCTTAACAATTCACTTTTAATTATCAAATTACCAAGATGAAAGCTTGAGTTTTAGAAAACAGAAATTGAAACAAGAAACAAATCTAATGAAAGGTAAAATGCAAAAGAAGATTCAGATAAGAGATAGTAGTTCCCCTAGCAATTTATCCAACCTTCCTTGTTCAATCTTATAATTTGGAGTCTCTTAATGTCAATTAAATGGATAGATTCAGCTACTGCTCAAATCTCTCTAATCACATATAAAAAACGACTATCTTACTAGATTCATTGTCTTGCTTTGGTGAAAAGGAAAATCAATTGACAAGAACACTTGAGAAGTAAGTTGCAATTCTCTAAGGATGATCACAACTGTGACTCATCAATTTATTCAATCAAAATTCAGATTTACAGAACAACAATCCAAGTAAAAACGAATTAGATCTACAAATCAACAGAGAATCCTCTATTCAACTGAATCAAGGACACAACTCACATCTAAATGTTCAATCAGATCTAAATTCCAAGAAACATAAATCTAATCACTCAACCTTCATTCTAATAACAATTGTTCAACTGAAACAAATGAATCTTAGAATAGAAAGTGGAAAATAGATCTGAAATGACTCCCTGTTCAGCTCTATGAACTCAGGTCAGCTTCATTGCTAGGAAAACTTGGAAATTCAGCTACTCATACTCTAGATTAGGGTAGAAACAGCAAGAATTGATGAAAGATTCATGGTTGATCGGTGGAAATTGATGAATTTGGATGAAAATGGAAGAAGGAATTGACAGAAGGCGGAGAGAACAAGAAAATCGCGTCTGGAGATGAATAAGGAACTGAAAATCTGGTCTCCGATTGAAGCGCGCGACTCTGCATTTAAATCTGGAATTTTTTGTCATCCGCCGCGGCGCCTTCGTCCATCCGCCGCGGTGCCTGGCCTGTACGGTGCCGTTTTGATTAGTGATCCTGAGCTTCATGTAAATACCAATCCACCGTGGTGCCTCTGTCCATCCGTCGCGGCGCTTTTTACTGAGAGTCCCCTTGGAAATCCGCCGTGGCGCCTCAGACAGAACTGAAACTCCCTGAAATTCACACCAAAGCAGGGATCAAAAGTACACATATAAAAAAATCATATAAAAACATGTAAAAACACCTGCAAAACCTCACAATTCCTCTCACCAACTCTTATGCACAATGGAAGCTAATTATGCCCAAAGTATTCAAATATAGATGGCAAAAGCATGAGTTTAGGGCTAGAAATGTATGCAAATAATGAGACTTATCAGGCCCGCTTCGCCGCGGCAAAGTATGGCCAAGAGCTAAATTAACGCTGACAAAAGGGGTTTCGCCGCGGCGAAATCAGATGTTTGTTGCGGTGATAAGTGACAGAGAGCAGTATACAATGCAATTTTCAACTCTTCAGAAAACTAAGTTCAAAATATTCACAATTCAACCAATTTATCAGTTCAAAAACACCTCAAAATCAAATTAGATGCATGAGAATTATTTGCTAGAATCCACAATAGCTCCCTCCCCTACACTTAAACACAACATTGTCCTTAATGTTTGAACAAGTACAGGCAAACCAATCACAAAGTGAATCGAAAGTTGTGAAGTCCAACTGAAATTGAAGCACAACACATCGAATTCACAAAAAGAAGGGAGAAGGTGATAGGATGCATGCAAAACAAAGAGAAGAAGGAAAATAGCAATTGGGACCAATGTAAGAGTAATAGCAAAATGAAAAGGCCATCAGTAGCCAAATAGTTAAACATCCAATGTAACACAGAAATGCAAATACTAAAATGCTTAACAAGTAACCAGCTATACTGACTCAAAAGAAACATAAAGAACAATAAAGAAAACAAAACACAAAGAAAGAGCTACTGCTGTATCCCAGTATCATCCGCCCCAGACCCAAATGGTCCTGCACCAGAAGTGCCTACTCCAGATGTCCCAGCTCCGCTCTGAGGGTCTTCCTCTTCGAGAGGTAGGATGAAGTTCAATCGGTTAGCAATCAGAGCATCCACATGACAGCGGTAATGTCAGTCTCGATCATACAGAGCATCGCGGTCCTTCTACCTCTTCATCTCTCAGAGGAGGGTGACTCGCAACTGGTGGACATGGTCTGCCAACTCATCGATATCATCAGCCAGGGTGTCCAAGGTGATAGGTTCAGGAGCTTCTGGACTTGAGCTTCAGGAGCTGGTGCACCGGCTGCATGCGCTGCACCAACATCATAAACAGGGTAGATGGGTGGAGGTGGTCCAATGACAGGCTGTTTAAGGCGGTCATATCGAAACAAAGGGGCTGGCTCAAAGTAGCTATCATTGTTGTACTCAGGGACATTGGCAGTGTAGAAAGGGTCAGTGACTAGGTGGGGAAAAATGATACTGTTGGTGAGTTTAGTGTAACATCCTGAGTTTTATCGGGTTTTAATAGCCTCTTTTTGGTTGATTTTGAGGATAGATTAGTGATTTAATGTTGATCTTGGTGTTCGGGTTGGAATTGAGGTATGTTGGAGAAATAGGTGAACAGACCCCTCTCAGGGTTTGTTCACCGTGGCGAATCGGGGGTTTCAGGGGGTATTGTCTTTCAGGCAGGTTTGGCCGCGGCGAAGTCATAGGGACGCCGTGGCGAAGTTGTTCAGGTGAGCGAGGTTTCCCTCTCGGGAAGGTCTCATCACGGCATACCCCAACATGAAGAAGGAAGTGACTGACTTCGTACTTCGATGTTTGACTTGTCATAAAGTTAAGATAGAGCATGAACGACCCGGAGGTTTGTTGCAACTACTAGAAATTCATCAGTGGAAGTGGGACAGCATCTCCATGGACTTCATTGTAGGTTTACTGAGGACACCTGAAGGGTATGAGGCTATTTGGGTGGTGGTGGACAGATTGACAAAATCTGCTCACTTTTTACCGTATAGAATCAATTATACCTTGGAGAGAAAGGCCAAGTTGTACATGGATGAAATCGTCAGGCTTCATGGGGTTCCGTCGAGTATAGTCTCGGACCGAGATCCGCGCTTTACTTCTAACTTTTGGAAAGTGGTAAATGCAGCTTTAGGTACTAAGTTGAAGTTCAGTACGGCATATCACCCACAGACCGATGGACAGACCGAGCGGACAATTCAGACGCTAGAGGATATGTTGAGAGCTTGTGCCATTGAATTCAAAGGGAGTTGGATTGATCACCTACCTTTGGCTGAATTTGCTTATAATAATAGCTACCATGCCAGCATCCAGATGGCCCTTTATGAAGTACTTTACGGCCAGAAGTGTCGATCACCTCTCTGTTGGATGGAACTGAGTGAAAGAACGGTTTTAGGACCAGACTTGGTAGATGCCACCACAGAGAAGATTGAGGTCATCAAGCAGAAGTTGCTGACAGCTCAGAGCTGGTAAAAGAGTTATGCTGATAGGAGGAGGAGACCATTGGAGTTTTGTGAGGGTGACCATGTGTTTTTGAGGGTCACGCTGACTACTGGTATTAGGAGGTCCATTAAAGTGAGAAGGTTATCTCCTAGATTTCTTGGACCCTTTAAAATTCTGGAGAGAATTGGAGAAGTAGCCTATCGAGTTGCGTTGCCACCGCACCTATCCAACGTACATGATGTGTTTCATGTGTCCCAACTAAAGAAGTACCACCCTGATCCGTCTCACATCTTAAAGCCTGAGGAGGTGGAGCTGGATGACAATCTAACTTACCAGGCCGAACTGGAAAGAATCCTTGATGTGAAGGACAAACAGTTGAGGAATAAGACCATTCGATTGGTGAAAGTTTTCTGGAAGGGCATGAGTCCGGGTGATGCCACCTGGGAGACAGAGGAAAGGATGCGACGCGATTACCCTCGTTTGTTTTCTTAGTAAGTGTGTTGTGTTTGTTTTTGTGGTGTTTTGTGTGATTGCTTGAATTTTAGGGACAAAATTCCTTAGTTGGGGAGAATTGTAACATCCTGAGTTTTATCGGGTTTTAATAGCCTCTTTTTGGTTGATTTTGAGGATAGATTAGTGATTTAATGTTGATCTTGGTGTTCGGGTTGGAATTGAGGTATGTTGGAGAAATAGGTGAACAGACCCCTCTCAGGGTGTGTTCGCCACGGCGAACAAGGAGTTCCAGGGGGGATTGTCTTTCGGGCAGGTTTGGCCGTGGCGAAGTCATAGGAACACCGCAGCGAAGTTGTTCAGGTCAGTGAGGTTTCCCTCTCTGGAAGGTCTCGCCGCGGCGAAGTTAGGGGTATGCCGCGGCGAAGGTTTTCTGGGCAAGCGAGAGTTTCCTCTAGGGAAGCTTTCGCCTCGGCGAAGTCAAGTTTTCAGGTGAGTAATCCCTCTCAGGATTAGTTCACTGCGGTGAAATTCTGGGTTCACCACGGCGAAGGGGATCGAATATATATAGTCGCTGGAGGGGGTTAAATGTGCGAAAATTAGAAAATCTGAAGGAAGAGAGAGAAGCTCTGCTAGGGTTTCGAACTTTTGGCTTAGAGGGGGCATTTCTAAGGATCCATTACCTCAAGTAAGTGATTTTAACCTCTAATCTACTTTCTTTCTTGGAATTTCTGAGGATTTATGGTGAAACCCTAGAGTTTTCTAGGTTGTTATGGAATTGAGGTTTTTGACCGATTGTTTTGAGTTTAATTGATTGCTTTGGGTTAGTCTAGGTATTTAATCGGTGTAGTTTTCTTGGATTTGAAGAACTTTGAGTTTTTGAAATTAGGGTTTATGGAAATGGGAGGTTTGTGATTGAGGATGATAATGTGGAGGTTGATTTTGAGTTTTGTGATTTGGGTTATGTTAAGGAGGGTTAAATTGGATGTTTAATCGGTTTAGAATGTTGTTAAGACTTCTATTGTTCAAATGGGATGTTTGGGTGTTGAATTCCTATAGTGGGTCCTTGAGGTTATGAGTTTTAATTGATGTTTAGAAAGGAATTAAGGTTTTAATGGATTTTTTATGACCTTGGAGTGTTGCCTTGATGGTTATACCCTTTTTAGTTAGGTAGAGTTTTGATTGGAGCTAGGAATTTTGTGTCCCCAAGTGTTGTTTTAGCCACATTATTAGTTGAAAGCTAATACATGATGGTTGTGTGCTTGTGTAGACCGGTTGTGAGCCTTGTTGGTGCACGGGGCCGTATTGTTGGTTTGTTATTCCTTGCTCAGGTGAGAGGTAACCACTTTCCAATCCTTTGTACATGCTTTTGTGGTATTGTGAGTAGATTTATGTTTTGTGCTCTGAGTAACAACTGTGTTCAAAGTGTATGTTGTATATTAAAAAGGAAAACTATCTTGTGGGGTTCCAATTGATATTGAATGAATTTATTACTTGTGAAAGATAGGCCATTGAAAGAAGTTAATTGTGAAATGATTAATTATTCTTTGATTACGGTTTGAGCATGATGCATGAATTGCGAATTGGTGAGAGTTTTTGATTGTTACTACCACGTGGTAAGGCCTCCATTAATGCATGATGGTTGGCTCTTTACATCCCCCATAGTGAGGGACAGGCCTTTTGGCTCCCTATGTCCCTCAGAGTGAGGGATAGGCCTTTTATGGCTCTTTACGTCCCCCACAGTGAGGGATAGGCCAAGTTCGGCTCTTGAAAATCCCCCAAAGTGAGGGATATGGTTGTTGGGATTGCATCATTGCACTTGCATGACTTGTGTGGCTATCAATTATCATATTACTTGTGAACTGCCCCACTTGACACCTCACGAGCACATATTTTGTAGTACCTGGAATTGGAAAGATTGGTTACTGGGACGTTTGTCTCACCCCGTGGTTTACAATGTTTTCAGGTGAAGATTCTAGGCGTGTGCCATCGGGAAGAGACGCAGAGGCTTGAGCTTGGTTAGCTTTAGGCCTCTAGCCCTTGTATATGTATGGCTAGTATATATTGCCACATTTAGGATCCCTTTTGAAATATTTTGATTGCCCGGCCTTATTGTAAACTGGAGGGAATGTTATCTCTTTATTTTGGGTTGGCCGGAGGCCATTTCTAGTGTCTTGTGAAACTTTGTTTCATTTTTGTTGGAAACCATTTGGATGGGCTGATGTTGATGTCTTTTGTTACCCGAGCCGGAGGCTCGGAGTCCCAGTAGATGTTAATGAATGATTTCTAGTTGTATGCAATGGAGTTTGGGTTTGACTCAAGTTTGAATGTTGATTTCAAAGATTGCGCAATTTCTTTCTACTATGGTAGTTTGTTGTAACAGCTTTCCTTTTCTACCATAGTAGTGATTTTTACGATGAATTTATAATGCTTTGAGGTAAAGGGTTTTACATTTGGGGGTGTTGATGGCATCATGGAGGGATGAGTAAATGGTGTCGGTTAGATCAAAGGATCGGCCAGTCATGAGAAGGTAGACAGACGTAAAGGGCTTGGTACTTAGGAACATTGGCTAGGTAGGTGGTGGGTACTAGGTTGTTGCAGACAAAATGCAGCCAAGGGCGAGCCTCAGGTCAGAACTCGAATCACTTAAGGTATTGCTCAGAAGTGCGGGGGCGATGCCAAGTGGCTCCATCATGACACAAGGTTTGGACCACATCATCAAAAGGGTAGTTGTCTCTGTAAGCCGAATAACCCAAATGGCGATAAGGGGGAAGACAGTAATGGAAATGGATGTTGTCAGTGGTAAAGGAATGGCGGACGTGGAAGTCGACGACCATGGAGCCATGAAATCGGGCATAGGTGTAAAAATGGAGAACAAAAGCTTCATTGCCCATAGAACGCTCTTGGACCAAACCGGTCAATTGGGAGACACAGAGCTGGCGAACAAAAGGGTGATCAGGGGGGTCTAAAGGAAAAGGTTGCTCCTTGAGGAGAGGTCTCTGGTCAATCTTTTTATATAACTCCTTAAAGGTATACTCATCCCCCAAATCAGATTCAAACATAGGCGCAGGGTTCTTAGTACGAGGCATACTCTGAACACAAGAAACAAAATACACTAAACAAAGACCAAACAAACAGCAACGAACACTACCCCAGAAAAACCAAAATCACAACCTAGACAGTAGCAAATGGCTATGTAATGATTCATAGGTTTTCAATTTATCAAAAACTTTCAGAATTAAGTATAGAGATTAAAGAAATACAAAATGCACCATGAATGATTAGATAACCTAAGAGCTATGTAACTACAATCTGACATCAACATAACCCAACCCAACAACACAACAGCAGAACAAATAAACAGACTAACAACTAAACAGAAATAAAACAAAAGAAAGAACAAAGGAAGAGAGAAATCATACCACAACCAAGGAATGCTTCAGCGTTGAATGAAGAAATGCAGAGGAAGAGAAGTAGTGGTGATTGAAAACTGAAGAGGGAAGAGATAAAGGGAGAAAAGGAAAGGGGGAGAGTGGCGCTGGAGAGGAGCGGGCGGCAAGGTGTTGTGAGGATCTGAATGAGAGCCAATGGTTTTGAAGCTTGAAGGCGAAGAGGAGGTGACGGTTTTGAAATATGAGAGGGGACTGATGTTTTCTAAATAAAATGAAAGAGTAGTGGGGAAGAGGGGGTTTAATGGGATGGGGAAGGGAAAAGACGGAAATGGGTTTAAGAGAATAGAATGGGTGAGGCAGAAATGGGGGCAAAAAGAGAATTTCAAAAGGAGAATAGGGTAAAAATGAAATCAGGTCAGCACTGAAGGGATGACTTCCCCGCGGGGAAAGCATAAGTTCGCCACGGTGAACCCTTCCCGAGATGAAAAACAAAGGGAGAGAAGGATGTTTCGCCACAGCGAAATGTCACAAAGACGCACAGAATAACACAGAAACACCCAAACAATAGAGAAACACAACACAGAAACAACAGAGGCAGCTGGATACTTCAAAAACTTTAAAGTGCATCAAAAGAGATCAAAAGGTGCTCAATAAGTCCATGATTAAGCAGTATACCACAAGCAAGCTTTCTCAATCAATCTGATTCATATAGTTTATTACAAGCACCACATTACCAACAAGCACAAAATGAGATAGGGTAGAGATCAGAACTTGCAGGGGGCCTTATTGAATTCAAACAACAACTACATTACTATACTACTGAAATGGTTTCTCCCCCACACTCATTCAACATACAATGCACAAAACATAGCAAGATCAATAATTAAGCAAAAGCATGTAAATGAGTGAAGGAAAGAAACGACCAGGGAATTAAGGAGGCTTTTGATTTTCATGGCAGAACTTCAATAGATGGCCATTAACTTTGAATCTGGCCCCTGTCTCCTCGTGTAGCAGCTCTACCATACTGAAACGGTGCGCTTTAGTGACTGTGTATGGCCCATCCCATCTGGTGTTAAATTTTCCTTGCTTAAAAGTGAACCGAGCCTTGTACAACAGCACTCTATCGCCTTCCTTGAAGTCCTTTCTCAAGATACCCCGATCATGCACAAATTTGGTCTTTTCCTTGTAGAGTCTGGAGTTCTCATATGCTTCAAGTCTAATCTCCTCCAACTCTTCCAATTGCAGCTTCCTTTCCATACCAGAGGACTCTATATTCATGTTGCACTACTTGACTGCCCAATATGCTTTATGTTCCAGCTCCACTGGCAAATGACATGGCTTTCCATAAACTAAGCGGCAGGGAGACATGCCAATGGGCGATTTGTATGCAGTCCGATAAGCCCATAATGCTTTTTCTAAGCATGAGCTCTAGTCCTTCTTGGATGGTTTAACCATTTTCTCCAGAATATGCTTTACTTCCCTATTAGATATTTCAGCTTGACCATTGGTTTGGGGGTGATAGGTAGTAGAGATTTTATGAGTAACACCAAATTTGAACAATAGGCTGTTGACTATCCTATTACAAAAATGTGTTCCCTGATCACTCACTACAGCCCTAAGGATCCCATACCTGCAGAAAATGTGTGATTTTAGAAATCTATGAACAGTTGGGGCATCATCTTTTCTGCAAGGTATAGCTTCAATCCATTTGGATACATAATCTACAGCTAATAAAATATATACAAAACCAAAGGAAGAAGGAAAGGGGCCCATAAAGTCAATTCCCCAAACATAAAAAATCTCACAAAACAGAAGGGGCTATTGAGGCATCTCATGTCTTTTTCCTAACCCCCCAAATCGCTGACACTTGTCACAAGATCTACAAAATGTAAAAGAATCTTTGAAGAGGGTAGGCCAATAAAATCCAGAATCTAAGACCTTCCTAGATGTCCTCCTTGCACTAAAATGACCACCATAAACCATGAAATGGCAAGTTGAAATAATAGGTTCAAAATCCTCCTCTGGCACACACTTCCATATCACTTGGTCATTGCACATCCTCCACAGATGAGGGGCATCCCATATGTAGTACTTTGACTTGCTATGAAGCTTTTGTGCCTGAAATCTAGACATAAAGGGAGGAGTGAGTCCAGACATGAGATAATTGACAATATTAGCATACCAAGGCTCTATAGTAACCACAGAACATAAAGCTGAATCGGTAAAAGAGTCACAAGTCAAGTCAGAAGAATCTACTCCCCTTGTGTCCTCCGGTAGCCTACTCAGGTGATCGGCTACTTGATTCACTACCCCGGGTCTATCCTTAATCTCAATGTCGAACTCTTGAAGCAGTAAAGCCCATCTGATCAATCTTGGGTTAGATTGTGGCTTTTTAAGTAGATAGCGGACAGCTGCATGATCTGTATACACAACCACTAGAGAATTGATTAGATACTGTCTAAACTTATCTAAAGCAAATACAATGGCAAACATTTCTTTCTCAATGGTGGTATAGTTGACTTAAGTTGGGTCGGGTGTTTTAGAGGTATAGGCTATGACTCTAGATTCCTTCTCCTCCTTCCGGCCAAGCATCGCACCCACTGCACAATTAGGAGCATCACATGAGAGTTCAAAATGTAAATTCCAGTTGGGTGCAGTCAAAATAGGAGGTGAAACAAGCATAGACTTGAGAGTATCAAAGGCATGTTGAAAGGGAGCCTTTTTGTCGTTCGCCTTGGGGTTCTCAATCAAAAATAAATCCAAGCTATGCAGTATAGTGCAAACTCAGGTTGTTTCACTTTTGGGAGCCTTTATTAATTACCTAAGCTAGACTAAATGCCATGCAATGCAATGAAATGGGGTTTTAGGTTTTTAAGACTTAAATGAATGGTGCCTAAACTAAATGCAATGAAAACAAACCTAAGATACTATATTTTTGGTGTTTTAAGATAATAATGATGGAATGGAAATGAATAATAGGAAATCTCTTGAAAATGGCTTTGATGGCAATCATAGTTCACTTAAAATATTCGGAGTTTCACAAATCATTAGGTTTTCTTAATAACAACCTCAATAACTCATTGAGTCCAAAGCTTACAATAATGAACTCATTAATGAAAACTTTGTTAAGCTTCCCTAATGTGTAATTTTGGAATGATCATGCAATTAGCTTAATGAAACACACAATCAACTCAGTACCCAAACACAACTATGCAAGATAAGAGAGAATCATGAGAGTTACAATAAGCATATACGCAACTACATATATTTAAGCACAAAGTTCAACATCAATCAATCCAAATTACAAATGTAATCATTAACCAATAATTACAGTATCAGTCCCAAGTTCCTAACTAAGAAATTACAACTCCTAGACCTAGAAAGCCATAAATCATAGCTAAAAAGTGCAAACTGAAACTAAACTCCCCTTTGAAGCTTAGGAACTCAAGCCACACCACCATTCTTCAAGAGTTGATAAACCCTAGCCCTCCATAGCTTCAAGAAAAGCTCCAACTGAAGTGAATCTGTCAGCCATGGCAGCTGGGAGTGGAAGGAATTGAGATGGAGTGAATGAAAGATGAAGGAAATGGATGGGGAAGAAGATGGAGGTGGAGAGGCAAGAGGATGGGAGAATAGAGGTGTTGTAGGAGATAGAATGGAGTGTATGGTCGAAAATAGGGTTTCTAAGGGTTTTAGGGGTCCATCTGGGTCGGATCATATGATTAGAAGCTCCATTTTCGCGTTCTGATCCGGATCTGGCGTTGCTAATACGAAGAGTTCACCGCGGCGAAGCATGCCTGAGAGGAGCTCCGCCTAATCTTGTGATTTCACCGTGGCGAAGCTGTAAGTTGGCCGCGGCGAACTCTGCCCGAGAGATTACTGGTGAGATTTCAATTTGGCGCCGCGGCGAACTCTATTAGTGCTGATACTCTGATCTTGTGTTGTGTCATCCTTTGGTCTTTGATCTTGGCTCCAATTCTCAATTGTCCTACAATAAAAAGCAACAATTTGAAGCATCAATTGTCCTAGAAATCAACTGAATACAATTAATAACCAATTATGACAATCTTAACCTCAAAAAGGCACCAACTCAAAGCAAGGACTCTTAATCTAAATTAAGCACAATTATCATCAAAAGGAGCCAAAATCTATGATAAATACCCTTAAAATGATATGAAATAACATAGAATAATTGGGCTAAATCACATGTCTACATTTTTCATCAAAATTAAATTCAACATCCTTTTTAAGAAGAGTAGAAAGGGGCAAAGCAACTTTACTAAATCTTTAATAAAGCACCTATAAAACCCTGCATGCCTAAGAAAAGATCTCAAATCTTTAAGACAGGTGGGGTAAGGCAAAGATGAGATAGCTTCAATTTTAGCCTTATCAACCTCAATCCCCTTACTAGAGATAAGGTGACCTAACACTATGCCACTACCCACCATGAAATGACATCTCTCAAAGTTCAAAACAATATTTTTGGCTATGCATCTATCTAGAGCCTGCCTTAGGCTATTCAGGCACTGATCAAAGCTCTCCCCATAAACTGTAAAATCATCCATGAAAACCTCCATATTGTGCTCTAAATGGTCATTGAAAATCACCATCATGCATCTTTGAAAGGTGCCTGGAGCGTTACATCACCCAAATGGCATATTTCGATAAATGAAGGTACCAAATGGGCATGTGAAGGTGGTTTTATCCTGATCCTTGGGGGCTATGGGTACCCGAAAATAGCCAGAAAAGCCATCTAAAAAGCAGTAATGTGATTTACCAGCTAGTCTCGCCAACATTTGGTCAATGAAGGGTATAGGAAAGTGATCCTTACGTGTTGCATCATTAAGTCTCTTATAGTCTATGCACACACGCCATGAGTTTTGAACCCTTGTAGGAATTAACTCATCCCTTTCATTCCTTACTACTGTTACCCCACTCTTCTTTGGCACAACATGCACCGGACTGACCCACTCACTATCAGAAATTGGATATATTATCCCAGCACTCAACAATTTAGTAATTTCTTTCTTAACTACATCCAATATGAGAGGGTTCAATCATCTTTGGGGTTGTCTCACTGGTTTTGATTCCTCACTCAGTAAAATTCTATGTGTGCACATAGCAGGACTAATTCCTGGTATGTTCACTAGTGTCCAACCTATTGCCCTTCTATGCTCCCTCAAAATAGATAAGAGTCTCTCTTCCTCACTCTCAGACAGTGAGTTAGCAATGATAACAGGTAGTTGTTCATTAGACTCAAGGAAAGCATATTTCAAAGTAGGGGGTAGGGGTTTCAAGTCAAGTGTAGGTGGTTGCACAATAAAAGGAATCAATTTATGAAGTTCAAGAGAGAACAGATTACTCCCCTTTCCTTTAACCAATGATAGTTCCTCAGCCTTGCAGTTAACTTCCTCTCCAAGCGTTGAACCAACTTCTACTTGATCTACAACAACCGCCTTAGAGGGATTCTTCTCCATGACATCTTCCTCCATATCTGAAACAACAACAGGAAACCTTTCCCCAAGGGAATCATCACTGACAATAGAGGAATCACAGTCCAGCTTGGAGTCAAGAGAGGAAACAGAAAATGTATGTGGGATAGAAAGCATACAATTAACCAAAGTACAATTAAGGCATGTAACATCACCACCACATGAACAAGTAGAAAGTGTAGAGTAAAGAGATGAAAAGGAGGAAATGGATTCATTCTCATCAATAGAATCATTAGTGTAAAGATCATAATAGAAAGAGTCATTTTGCAATTCAACTTCAGAGCAAGCATCCTCAACAGCAATGTCTATCATGTTAACCCCCAAGAGTGAATAGTCCTCATAAGGATGTTTCATTGCTTCATACATGTTAAAAGAAACTTTATTATCACCCACCTCTATAGTTATCGTTCCCTCTTTCATGCTAATCATGGTATTAGCAGTCCTTAAGAAAGGTCGACCAAGGATGAGTGTAGTGTCACTTATAAGCTCAGAAGACATGTCAAGCACATAAAAATCAGCAGGAAAAACTAATCCTTTAACTTGGACTAAAATGTCTTCAATAATGCCCTCAGGATACCTCATAGTCCTATCAACAAGTTGGAGCACAACAGTAGTAGACTTAAGGGTCTTGACTCCTAGAGAGGTATATACAGACTTAGGCATGACATTAATGGCTGCACCTAGATCTAACAGGGCTCCCCCTATGGTAACCTTTCCAATAGTGCAAGGGATAGTGAAAGATCTAGGGTCTTGACATTTCACAAGAATTTGGGGTTTAAACAATGCAGACACATTAGAGGGTAATTGGACTCTTTCATTAGGTTTAAATCTCCTCTTTTGAGTACATAATTCTTTTAAGACCTTAGTATACTTAGGAATCTTTTTAATTAGGTCAAGCAAGGGTATATTCACTTTTACTTTCCTAAATGTCTCAAGCAACTCATGATCTTGCCTCTCCTTACCTATTTTAACATTTTTCAAATAAGCATGAGGGAAAGGTAATTCATTGATGTTTACCTCCTTACCTTCCTTGCTTGAGGCTCCATGATTGCTTGGCTCAGATTCCTTAGCTTTACCCTTGCCATCATGTTCTTTTGGGGCTTCTTTCCGCTTTAGCCTCATCTCCTTGGAGCTTTCAGAATTCTTGACCTTTTTAGATACTTATGGCAGCTCATCACACAAGATTTCCTCATCCATAACTTCATCCTCCTCTTCTCTAAAATTCACTTGCTTCCCACTCCTAAGAGTAATGGCATTCAAGCCCTTAGGATTGATAACAATGTTGGAGGGAATAGTGCCACTACTCCTTACTTGTTGCTCACTCATGTTGTTGGACAACTGAGTTACATAGGAGTTGATGTTCTCAGACTTAGTTTCCCACTGTTCCATCCTCTTTTCTAAAGCACTAAATCGAGCATCATTCTTGGATGAGTCTTATTGAATTAGTGAGGCTAAGGAGTTGAACTGAGTAGTGTTAGCAGCCCTTTCTTCCTTCGTTAAGGCCATCATATTGTGGAGGAGTTGGTTGGTATCATCCTTGGGTAGGACGGTTAGGGCTTGAGATTAGTTTTGGAACCAGGTTGAAGATGGACCAGCTCCTCCACTCTTTTAAAATTTGTTTGGAGGTCTACTATCATCATTCCTCCAGCCTAATCGAGGGTTTGCCTTCCATCCCTTGTTGTAAGTGTTAGAGTAAGGGTCCCACTTCTGATTTGGATGGCCTTGGTAGACTGCAGATACCTCCTCATGACGGTCTAGACAAACGCTAAAAATATGCATAACCGAGCCACATGTTTCACAACTGGGCGTTGTAATGTCCATAGGAGTTTCAGCAGTGATTAGAGACAGTTGAGAGGTCACTTTGCTTTCCAATGAATCTACTTTTGATTCCAAAGTGTCCATTCTCCTATTGTGCACCGAAGCAGCTCCCAACTCATGCACTCCTCTAGTATCTCTCACACTGTATTGTTGATGATTCAGGGCCATCTTCTTAATCAAATCCCAGGCCTCCTCAGTAGTGGAGTCTATCAAAGATCCTCCTGATGCAGCATCCAACATACCCTTCTCTTGGTTCTTTAACCCATCATAGAAATACTGCACCAGTTGTTCATCTGGAATTTGATGATGTGGGCATCTTGAAAGCATTTCCTGAAATCTATTCCAATAATCATAGAGAGATTCGTCATAGTCTTGCTTGGAAGAATAGATCTCCTTCCTCATTGATGAAGTACGAGAAGCCAAAAAGTATTTCTCTAAGAATGCTTTCCTTAAGTTCCCCCAACTGTGATATGCATCAGCTACGTGTCTTGGAAGGCTCATGTACCACTCTCTAGCTTTGCCCTCCAATGATAGATAGAAAACCTTCCATAGCACTTGATCTAACGATGCTCCCACAGGCTTCATACTCTGGCAGATCATAGAAAGGGATTGCAAATGAAGATATGGATCTTCTCCTGTCAAGCCATGAAATTTTGGAAGGGAGTTAATCAATAATCCTTTAATTTCAAAATTAACTTCAAAATTTGGACAAGCAGCAGTAAATGGGTCAAAATTGACATCAGATGTGGTTGCTTACCTAATTGTTCTTCTTTTAGGGTTCCCATTATTTTCTCCCACTCTCTCTTGTTCTCCATTCCCTCCATTGTCTCCATTCCTCACTTGGTTGGCATTGGGGTTAGGATTAGGGTGGTTGAGTGGTAAATCAACCATTATCTCTTGATCAGTAGGCTCACTCCCACTACTAGATAGGCTAGATTCCACAGAAATGTTCTATTGTTCAACCACTAACTCACTTGTCCCCTCAACTCTTTTCTCTCTTCTTATTTCTCCAAGTTTTCTCTCAATCTCAAGGTTAAAGGGTATAAGTTTTGCTTTTCGTGGCATGCAAGAGTCGTAAGAGAAAGAGTAAACAAAATTGACTTGCAGCACACAAAGTCAGATAAAAGTATGAGTTGTGATGGATGCAAGTGTGCACAGAAAAATAAGCAAAAAGTGTAAGTTTCAAAACCTTTCAGGAGAGTTCGCCGTGGCGAAAGCAGTGGTTGGCCGCGGCGAAAGGTGACAGAGGCGAACAGACAGCTGAGTGCAGAAAGTTTGCCGCAGCGAAAACAGGAGTGTGCCGTGGCGAAGGTATCCCAAGAGGAATCCTTCAGTTTTTAGAAAGTTTGCCGTGGCAAAGGGACAGGTTGGCCGCGGCGAACTGTCACGGAGAGCTAATAAGTTTATTGGACACCACTGATGCAAAGTGAAAATGCTGAAAGTGTAGAAAATCAGTATATTTGTTTGTATTTCCAAAAATTTTGATGCTATGCAAGATGAAAACCTATACTAAGAACAAATATGCAACTAAACTAGCTAAAATGCAACCTAAAAGGATCAAAACTTCAATTGACAACCAAATGACACAAGCTAACGTAGAGAACCAATTTCTTAGCTCCTCGACAATGGCGCCACTTGAAAATCGCCTTGACTTGTCTTACTTACACCTTGGGGCCACTTTCAAAATTAATCCAAGGATTGTACTATAGGCACAACCTCGAGTCGTTTCACTTGTGGAGCCAAAATTATGATCCTAGATTAACTAAATGCCATGGTAATGCAAATGGAGCAAGAAAAGGTTGGGGGTTTTCATTGAGACTTGTAATTAAGATAAAATACAATAGAATGTAAATATATTTTTGGATTTTTGGGAGATTAAGATGAAATGGATGGAAATCAAGTGCTGAATCAATTAGTAAAACCTCTTAGAAATGGATTCTTGGTAATCATAGTTCTCTTAAGATGTGGGAGTTTTATAAATTCATTAGGTTTTCTTGGTAACAACCTCAATAACTCATTGAGTCCAATGCTTACATTAATGAAAACATTGTTAAACTTTCCTAATGTGTAATTAAGAATGATTAATGCAAATGGTTCAATGCAATAGAAAATCAACTCATCATCAAAACATGACCATGCAAGATGAAGAGAATCAAGAAAGCTACAAAGAACATATATGTAACTACATATATTGAAGCATGAAATCCAACATTAACCAATCCAACTACAAATGTGAATCATCAACTAATGATTACAGATCAATCGAAGTGTTTTACTAAGAATTTACAAATCCTAGACCTAGGAATTCATAAATATATAGCTAAAACTAAGATGAAACTGAAACTCCCCTTTTTAAGCTCTTAGAACTCATGCCAATCATCCATCTTCAAGAGCTGGAGGAAGCCTAGCCACTCATGGTGTGCAGAAACATCTCCATTGAAATTGACACAGTGTTGCCCATGGATGAAAATGATAGGGGAAGGTGAGGAATTAGGTTTTGGTGGGAGAGATGAGAGAAGATAAAGAGAAAACGTTGATCGTGGCTAGATGTCAGTGTGTGACCTCATTCATCCCGAAAATAGGGTTTCTAACCCGAATATGATGTGTCTGGGTCAGTTCATGAAAGTGGGCAGGTCAATTTTTCCCAAAATGGTTGGGTTTGAAAATGTTGATATGAGGAGTTCGCCGCAGCGAACCATGACAGAGGCTCCTCTTTTGCTCTGTGTGCCTTGAGTCTTCAACCTTGGCTCTAATCTCAGGTGTCCTACACTGAAAAGCAACAATTTAAGGCATCAATTGTCCTAGAAATTAATTGAATAAAATTAATAACTAATTATGATGATTTTACCCTAAAAAAGACACTAACTCAATGCATGGACTCTTAATAGAAAATGGATAGGGTAGAGATCAAGGATGTAGGAGGTAGGGTAAAAGGAATGGGAAAAGGAGGAAGTAGAGAGATTAGGGAGAGAGCTTGAAAGATACGTGGGAGAGGTTGAGGTTGAGAAACAGGAATTATGGAAAGAGATGTGGAGGTAATGGTTAAAGATAAAGAAGTAGAAGTACGCACAGTGGTGAGAGGACTTGGAGAAGGAACTGGAGAGGGTTTGGGTTTAGTTGAGGGTGGTGCAAATAGATGAGTGAAGAGGTCCTTATATGAGAAGGAAGTGCCAGAGAAGCTAGTTAAGAGTGAGATGACTAGCGTCTTAACCTCTTAAAGCTCCTTTTCCACAGCATTAAACCTTTAAGTGACCCCCTTATTCCAAGATTGCCATTACTCTTCTATGGAGATCCAAAACTGTATAGAGCCCTTCAAATTCCTTCAGATAGTTCCCCAAGCTCTTTGGTAGTAGCATAAAGTCTGGGTTCAAATACTTGAAGCTCAGCTTGAAACATGCCTCATATAGAAGACCCATAAAATGATGGTATAAAAGTCTGGGTTGGGTTTACTGAGAATTGAGCCTCATCTTGTCCCCTTGAAGCACTAGTTGTTGGTTGCCTCCCTTTCCACTTTTCTGTTTTTCTTCTGTACTAGTTGGAAAGGTAGTGGAATCCTCATCTTGTTGAGCTGTGAGGTTCCAAAGATAGGGATTTTCTCCTTTGTGTCTCCTGGTTCTAGATGGGCAATGTTGTGCACTTAGAGAAAGTATGAAAATAATTGAAGGTAAGGAGTAGGGGTTGCCCTAGATTTAAATAGTGTGAAAATTTTCATCTCACTATAGACCAATGCCCCAATATTTAGTTTCTCCTCACTAATAATTCTAGCCAACAATAGATAATCTTCCTAGGTTAAGTGAGAGAAGCTCCCAAACTTGTTGACTATACTTTTGGAGTAAACGTAGTGGATTATTCTAAAATAATCATGTCACACCTCCTTTATTGCCTTATTGTATAATAATTGGAACCATTCAGAACCATTATTCAAGTCTTGAGCAAGATAAGGTTTCAGAATTTTAAGTTTGGTTCTAAGTTACTATTCACTATTCACTGAAATTTTTGCCAACTTTGAAAATTCATAACTAATTGTAGAAAAAATCAAAACAGGGTGGTTCTAAGTTCTATAAAGCTCTTGACATGCTCTTTAGAGGAAAAATACTCGTTGTTATCCACATCTCATGTATCAGTGCCAGATTTCGTTCAAAGTGGTACTGTTCATTTTTCAATTTTTCAGGATTTATGCCCAAATTTGGAAGGGCATATCTTTCTGTACAAAACTCCAAATTTAATGAATTACTACTTATTTTAAAGTTAAAAATGAGATATATAAGCATGTCAAATTTTAGATCCAGATTCGTCTCATTGCTCAAAATCACATTAGTCAAACTTTAGTTTCAAAAAGTCAACTTTATCCCTATTCTATACCATGCTTGCTTTTTCTTTTTCCTTTCCTTTCATCTAGCTTTTCCCACCTTACCACACATACTTAACCATGATTCCTTGAGCAATTAGTCAAATATAAGGTACCCATGTCATTGGTACATACTTTAATATAACCCATACATATACATAATAATACATAATATTACGTAATAAATGTCATGCATATTCAAAAATGGTAAGTAGCTTCCATATACTTCCGTAACATAATTCCCTCCATCGATATACCATCTCTCTATTCTTGAACATATCCTTAAGGTTCCTATTGATTATTTATACATTGAGAGGAATGAGATTTCATTGAAATCTCAATAGCAATGAATTACAACCATCATGCAAATTAAGCAAACTATAATGTGACATGTTATAAAACTTCAAGATATCTTCAAGTCACATATAATCATATTTTGCATCACACCAAAAGAGGAACATCAACACTTTCACATTGACATGTTTCTATGTATTTGGCCAAAGCACAATCAAATGTTATCAAATCAGCAATTACCACAATATAAGTTCCTCAATTTAAGCAATCAACATAATCACATTAAACAGGCAAGATAAACAATCAAATTATAATTCAATACTACCTCTTAATCCTTGATGCAATCCAACCTTCTTAAGGAAATTGTGCTCTCCCTGAATTTCCTCCATAAAACCTATCAATTCAAGTGTAATTCCAAGCAACATTAATAATCATTCAACTTGACTACAAATTTAACCTTAAACTTTCTTAATTTCCCCCTTTCTTTGATTTTTGACATAATTATTCCTCCTTTGATTTTAATAACCTCTTGGCTCATTTCTACACAATTTTTCATGTAGAATTCAATTATCTAATTAGATTTATGAAAATCAAACTTCTTCCTTCTCAAACTATCTTGGCTGAATAAGGGTATCTAGGTTTCTACAAATTTTATTTTTGATTCCAATGATTTTAAATACTTCCCTTTAGTATATTTCTATACAAAAATACCTTTTAAACTCATTGGAATCATCAAATCAAGGTAAAACAAACTCCTGCCTTAAGATCTCCCTTTGGCTGAATTGAAGCTTAAGAAAATCTAACTTGGTTTTCTTCCCAAAATAAATCCAAACACCACTTAAACATGCGTATTCCACATCATATTTAAAGCTTCTATCCTTCCCTAATGACCAAGAATTCATACTGAAATTGGGCAGCATTTTCTATTGAATTTTCATGCAAAAATCTAACCAAAACAAGCTTTAATCTTAACCAAACCAAAGCTCAAACATACCTTGATGAATCCTTGATTAAACCTTGATGATTCCTTGTCCAAAAATGCTTATCCAATTTAGGTTTTAGCCCAAGAAAACGTTTTGGTAGCACCTCCCTTATTTTGCCAATTTTCTACCTATTTTCATGTATTTAGGGGGTATTTATAAGTAAAATAATCTGCCTTCTCCCTCACCATTTGGACGTGTAAAGTACCACCTAACAGGGACACTTGGCTACCATCAAGTGTAAGAAACATCTAGATCAAGCCATGTGTCCATTTGCTAGAATATTCCAAGATTTTTACATGAAAATTGAGTTCTATTTCCATTTATTTGAAGGGTCTAGAAACTACACAAAATTAGGCCTTCTTTCAGCCCAATGTGGGGCCCACTTATAGTTTAGGGTGGCCTAAAAAGATGGCCCACAAACCAAATCCCAATCTCAAATCATTTCAAAACTTTATCAGCTACTATTCACTATTAACATTCTATAATTTTTCTAGGCCTTTAAAAATTTATTTCTCTCCATGAAAAATCCCCTTTTAATATAAGGATATGATCTAAAAAGTTTTATAATTTTTCTCCACTGCTAGCTATTTATTTTGAATTTTCTTTGATTAGGCCTTTATCGGTAAAACTGTGGGAAATAAATTCCCAAAAATGATTTCTGCCTTTCCAAGGCCTAAAACCAATTTTATAAATTCCCATAAATATTTAGATAATTAATCCATTTTTTTCTAAAATTATTAAGACCTCTAGCTATTTAAAATAATTATTTCTCTTTAATTTTTCACTGTTTTCCCCAATAAGCTTCGTGTTCGGGGAAATTCTGTAATAATTCACTTGCACACCAATTTCACCTCTAGGGCCTCCATTAAGGTGTCAAAACCTCTAATTCACCAATTTTTTATTTTTAAGGAATTTTCTAGAATTTTTCTCAAAATTTTCCATCTTGCCTTTCCTAGATTGATAAATTTGAAAATGTTAGTCTAGACCCTTTTTGGGTCCCACACCATGCCTAGCTTTCTTAGCCAATCTTCTTTCTCTATTAGGCCTTAACCAAATTTTTTATCCCTTCCATCAATGCTAAATTCGGCGGGATGTGACATTTCCTTCCCTTTAAATAAATTTCGTCCTCAAAATTTTCAAGTCAAACCTTTATTCTTATCTTCGATGAGAGGTTAACTGGGGAGGATATCCCTATTTATACTTAACTTGGCTTTTTCCAATTTCTCATTGTACCTCATTGCAAGGTGTCAATCTTGGAATTCATATTCACATAGCCTTCTCTTTCTTACTTTTCTATCATTTGTACAAGTATAGCCTTTGCTTCTACATATTTTATCATCACTACTCGCATTCTTCCTGTACTTTAGGTCTATTCTCTCATAATAATGCCATGACAGTGTACCCATTTTAATGGTATTTTACTATATCATGGCATTTCAGGTTCCTTTAACATTACCTTTGTTAGGTCTTTTTGGCATACTCTGCCTTTCTCTTCTTTACCTTAAGGCCCTATCTTCTTTCTTTTACATTCCTATTTCACATACAGCTTGCCTGAATGTGTAACCTTCAAGACTTATAGCCTATGATTCCCTTAATTCTTACTTTCTTCACTTTCCTTTGTTGACTAGAATAGAATTGAGCTCAGCCTATTCAACAATAATATTGTCTATGAAAAACTCAAGGGTACTCTCTCTGTACTAAGCAACCAACCTGAGGAGGTTTCCCTATCTTAGACTCATCCCTAGTCATCTCATTCTTGTGCTCGAAAGAGATACTACCCTCATGGCTTAGTAACCTTCCTTTGGGCTTGGTTTACTATGACATTAGGAGCTACCACACTCTCCCATAAGCCTCTTTAGGATCTACTATGACCCTAGATTCTTTTGCATTCTGCCCGAGCCATGTTCCACTCTTTAAGAGCCTTTAGACTATTGGACTGAGTTAGAAAATAAGTTGCCTACCCTCAGTTGGTAACTTAACTGATGATTTCCCAAGACTGATCACAGATACTAGAATTGCCTTCTTAAGCCTTACTCAATCTTTTTGTCAACTCCAGAATCATTCATCTTTCCTATTTTTCCTTCTCTCTTAACCTTTAGCTACCTCAGGCCACTTTTCTTTTATTGTGCCCCTTTAATTCCCTAGGCCATTAGCTCGTATCCATGGCCTTCTAGGCTTGTTATCATATCTATGCAAGTCTGCCTTATCTTACAATTTTCTTTCTCATCTTCTTAGGTATTCCATCCTTTCATTACTCTTGGCAAGCTTCGCTCTCATTGGGGTAAGGTTAACTCTGTGAGCCTTTCCTCGGCTACTGTTACTCTTTCCTGTGGTGGGTAGAAGAGAATATATTGCTCATACCAGAGCAACGTTACTCAACCCTCTGCCTTGATGGAGGACATAACACTTTCATAGGTACAACGCCAACTCTACCACTTTAGAAGGATGTGCTATTACCTTTATAGCATTGTCAATCCCATCATAACTATTTCCTTTCCTTCCCTTCATAAACAGCTCGCTCTTAGTAGAGCTACATCAACTTTACATTGAAGAAACACCTCCCAATTTGAGAGACATTCTATGGCTAAGGCCTACCAGTTACTTAATCTTTGTCCCGGCACATTCTTGCATGTCAAATCCGTATGAGGGGAGCCTCTCAATCTGACTCATTTGATTACCATGGTAGTGGCATCCGTCCATAAGAATATCAGCTCTTACATTTCTTAGTGGTTTGAGTGCTATGGTTGTACTTCTCATTGATGCCTTAGGGACATAAAGGAATACTCGCTAGTCCCAAACCTTACTGTATGTCCAAGCATCATCGGGAACTTACTTATCTTTCTCTATAAACCAGCTCCTAGTGCAACCATCGGCTATCACATTCTCAGTTTTAAATAACATCGAGACAAGGCTTCCACTATTATGTTCTCATTACTCATCACCCAACAACAGTACCCTGTTAAGTTCGAGGAGTCATACGTATTTGCCTAAAACTACCTTTCCCATTACTTTTGACCAGTTTCACTCTCCTTAGGATAAGATCCACTCTGTGCTCTACCTTAACTATATCTCACTATCATTATTACCAAAATTACTGGTGGAGGATATATTACTATCAACTCCATTTGGCCTATTCACTGTAATTCCTATCAAAAATGATTTACTTTTGTGAGAGTAATATAATTTCTATGATGAAGGATTATATCCACTTTCAGAAAGGTACTTTGTGGCCAAGTCCTTCCTTGTATTCAATCCCTTGTCAAGATATACTCCTTAATTCCATAGGTAGTAGCATTCCTTATTGGGAACTTTGTTTCTTAGTTTTCACAATATCCTGGGTGCCATGGTTATAGGCATTACTCTTAATTATTTAGGGATACTAAGGAATATCATATAGTGCCTAACATTATTGATATTCGAGCACCTTCAGGTTATAGGCACCATTGAGACCTTATTTGTTCTTCATTAAATGTTAGCTCCCAATGCACTCATTAACTATTATATACTCATCTATTTCCATCTGACTCTATCCTCAAGAGGGATCTTACCTGACACAGTTCTTTCGAACTTCCTATACTTTTTGATCAATCACCCTTCATAGTCAAATGTTAATCATCACATACTGATCATACTATATAGTAGACATTTAATCCCTTTGTTATGTTATACTTGGTTAGGCACTTAACCTATTATTAATTCTCAATTCAATATCATCAGACATCTGTCCCTCTTGACTTACCATCCCTTAGAGATTTCTACATTATTCAAGGATTCAAACAACCCTTAGCATCTTATCTTACTACCTTGCCTCTGTTGAGGTTATATCTATCGCATGAGAGTTGGGTTGTTGTTCTACTTTTGTTCTAAGGTTGAGACCCTTACCTCTAATGGGCTTGCTACATTCCCCGCCATTTCATCAGGGTCATACAATAAGAAGCCTTTACATTAAATTCCTCTTTGGTACTACTTCCACTATACTTTCTAATTTCTTGTTCCAAAGGAAGTTCATTAATCTCTCTTAGGAACTTCTCCAGACATTCCCTTATCAATAGCATTTCCTTTATCTCCATTGTTACCTCTACCTATACTAAGAGTTATCATATACCTTTAATAATCCTTTCTCAGTTATTTCTCTATCCAGGCCTTACTAGTGAAATTCAATCTTACCTCTAGGCAAGTGACAAGTTCCTTGGGAGGAGGAGAGTTTAAGTTCTAAATTTTACAGTCAAGGAGAACATTATTAAGTGAAAATCAATTCAGGCCATTTTTCAAATCAATATCACGAGATGGTATGCATATCAGATCAGGGATAGAACAACAATATATACACCATACACTACAATTCAAGCACACCAAAAGCTACTACTCTAGTACCAGTAGGAGCGTAAATCATATGGCAATGTTTCTCAGTAAAACCCAATTGCCATTTATAACCATACAATACAATCAAATAGTAGGTGACTGAATCAAATATTGCACCCTATGCAATTAGTCATACAGATCAAGTCTCAAGTCATCTCAGGCGACTCACTAGTTTCCTCCTGCCCCCAAGGCAATTCTCCCTTGTAAATTATCTAAAATAAAAGTATACATTCTAATCCATTGTGTATTACCAATCTCCGTGACTTCTCTCATAATTTTCATAAATCCAAGCCTGTCTAAAAATGTCTTGTTCTCCTCAGTGCATGCCCTTCTTGGACTATCATTAGAATTGAAAGCTCCCTCAGTCATCGTCGTTACTTGAGGTTTATCAACCCTCAACATTATTCCAGTATGGTCATAACGATTCCAACTATTCTCAGTGATTCAGCATGCTTTCACTACTTCATTAATATTCTCAACTTATCTCGGGCTACTTTCTTGCTCTCAGTTCTTACCCTAGACCTCTAATCCCTTTCTCAATGAACTACCGTTCATCATTCACATGTTATAAATAGGCGAGGTAACAAGATAACTTAATGCGTTGTGCTAAATGCTCATCAAAAGGTTCCTCTTCGACTTGCTCTATAGTGAGGAATTTAGTTTCCTTCCTACCCTATATTAGGGAATACTTCTGGAAGAATCCACCCTTAAAGATTCCCAAGTAACTGGAGTCTCAGCAACTTAGCTTACTGTTTCTGAGTTCTTCCACCTCTTATCCATTTCTCCTTTTTACCTCATAGATTGCCATCTAAACTTTGATCTCAGCAGAGCAAATCCATCATTCTAAGGTTTTTCGCTAGCTAGGGTAGTCTAGTCTCCAGCCATTCACACATCTATTATGCCCTCAAACACTAGTGGATTATGCTTACCAAAGTACATAATCCACTATCACAACTTATCTACTTTCCTTATAGGTCTTGCCTATTCTACTTTTAATTCTTAGAGTTAGGGCTGGACAGGTTAGGCTATCCCAGCCACTCCTTGCTCGGGTTATTGTAACTATACTATGGCTGCTGTTATCACTACTGCTATTGTAGCATCCCTTCCTTCCTCTTAACGAGCTTAGGTTATTGTAACACTTGTATCATCTATTATTGTTCCTCTAATTGGTTCAATAGGGGCCTATTGTATTCTTCCCCTTGTATCTTATATCTTACCTTCACCATACTTACTACCTTCTCTTAACTTCATAAGGAACAACAGCACCATGTAACCTTTACTTTTATATATAACCCATTCATATACAAAACAACAGCATAGTTCCATTAGTCACAACCAGTCATGCTAAAAGTCACATAGTTAATACAGCTATTTAGAACCCTCATGGAAAAGGAAAAGTAGAAGTAACAAAATATTTTAAGATATTCAGCATCTACTCAAAAGCACACCTATCTACTCTGTTAGATAGATGGTATGGCTTCTTCCCAAATCTATGTATTCGGTAAAGTAGGTAGTAGTGTTGCGCCCTACATGTCTGCATCCAGGGTTTAGCTTTCCTTGTTAACTAATATATACAATCACCTGACCTGACAGAAAAAGTCAAGGTAAACTGTGGCATACTGATCTTTATCCCTCTTAATGTACCTACCCAGGTACTTGAATTCTTTAATTAGATCCTCAATCGTATTAAATTCCTCAGGCTGATGACCTCTTCCTTGGAGGTAATGTTCTACCGAGGCCTGCCTTATCATCATGATTTCTTGATCTAGGCACTGGCCGTGAACATAATCTCAGCTATAACCCTTTGCTGGCAGTATGCAGTACCCTGTCTTATATCCTCTCGTAGCTCTATTATTTGGTTCGAGCCTACTCCAGAATGAGTATCCTTAGTTTCTTCAAGAAATAATTAATAGTAATGTCCTAACGGGGGAGCAGGATCATTGGAATCTCCTACCAAAGGGTGATACCATTTTGGGTATAGTTCTCCAGGCATCCTTTGGTTAACAACCTCTACTAAGCAATCGCTTTCACAGCATGCCATCTTTCTAACTATTGTTCTTTCCCAATAGTGTCACAAACTAAACCAACAATATAATTTAAACAATACAGTGCATCACAATTCAAGATAACATAGGGTAATACAATGCCATACAGTAGTACTACTAGCAAAACATTTATCAAACACATCCAAAACTTTTAATCCATGGCGAACTTATTACATAATCAGAGCATATTACAATAAGCCAAAACCTTTGCTCTGATACCAAAAAGTGTCACACCTCCTTTATTGCCTTATTGTATAACAATTGGAACCATTCGTAACCATTATTCAAGTCTTGAGCAAGAGAAAGTTTCAAAATTTTAACTTTGGTTCTTAGTTACTATTCACTATTCAAGGCCTTTATTAGTAAAATCGTGTGAAATAAATTCCCAAAAATGATTTTCTGTCCTTCCAAGGCCCAAAACCAATTTTTTAAATTGCTATAAATATTTAGATAATTAATCTATATTTTTGCTAGAATTATTGAGGCATCTAGCTATTTAAAATAATTATTTTCCTTCAACTTTTCACAGTTTTCCCGAAAAACCTCCGTATTCAGGAAATTCTGTAATAATTCATTTGCATACTAATTTCACTTCTAGGGCCTCAATTGAAGCTCCAAAACCTCTAATTCACTAATTTTCTGTTTCTAGGGAATTTTTTAGAATTTTTCTCAAAATTTCCCATTTTGCCTTTCTTGACCGATATATTTGAAAATATCGATCCGAACCCTTTTTAGGTCTCACACTATGCCTAGCTTGCTTAGGCAATCTTCTTTCCCTATTGGCCCTTAACCAAATTTTTTATCAAAATTTTCATCCCTTCTATCAATGCTAAATTCGGCGAGATATGGCAAATCACACATTTAGCTTGGAGCAAAGCTAAGTTCTCCAGAGAAGGCATCACTTTGCATCACGATTTTATAGGGCTTGACAGGGTTCATCTCAAGCCCTCTTACATGCTCTTGAGTGCCCAGTAACTCATTAATCTTCCTAGAGTCTAGTGTGATTGTTCAGCCTCTGAGCTTAGTGTTGATGAAGCTTCTGGTTAGTTGTCCTTCTTCAACATAAGTATCATCTACTTTTATATTGCAATAAAATCTCCTCACTACCTCTGGACAGTAATCCTCTCTTATACTTAACTAATTCCTATAGTATTCCATGGGCTCAGACAGATCCAATCTAATTTTTTAATTCATCTTTAATAATTCCAAATCCACAGATACTACTAGACATAATTTCCTTGTGGCAAAATCTATTTTATATTTTCTCATATTCACATCCTCATCTAATTTTCCCACTAGAAATTCTTCTGCAGAGGTTTGTGAAGGGTTACCTTAAAATGGAGCTTGATAAGAGGCTCCTTTACTTACCCTCTGTTTCTTCCTTCTCAGTCGTTTGGGAACTGTCAAATTGAGAGCATCATCCACAGCTTTCTAAACTGAAACTTTCATCTAACTCAGTTTCTCATCCTTTAGAAACAACAGAAAGCTTTGATTTTGGCCGAGTCTTTCTCTTGCTCGATGTTTGTTGAGATGAGCCTTGTGTCTGGATTTCTTGAATCTTCAGTATGCCACTTCTAGGTGTTTTCTCTTGTCAAACCTTTGGTCTGTATTTGGTTTTGGCACTTGAGGGTGTAGTCTCTTTGGTTGGAGCACACTTCTCAGAACTCTCTTCCTGACTTGAAGCAGGTTGCTTCACTTGAGCCATTTCTGTGCAGGCTTGATTTTTTTGGAGAGAAGTTTGGTGATTCTGGAGAGAGGATGGGTTTAGAGTAATTGAACGAGCTTAGACAATGTTTTTAGATGAGGTTTTATGAGAAATTTAAAGAAACAGGTAAGATTTTGGTTGTTGCTAGAAAACAGGGGTAGCGATTATTGAGTTAGGGTTCTGAAACTGACGAGGAAATTTCAAAACTTTACACTTAAAACACAAGAATTATCAATCAGATTATCAATTATATGGGTGATCGATAAGCTTGTTGATAATTTAGAAGAACATAAGAAGATGAAGAACAGTTACAGAACACGTTATCAAACAAGCAATTTATCGAACACATTATGGATAATTTGCGGTTAGAAACCATACCTGTCTTTGTTAATTGATGTGCTTATCAATAAAGAAGGTTGTTGATCAGATGATCAATCAATATTACCTTTTAAACCTCTTTTCTGCTTCTCCATGAATTTCTATATTGTTTGATCGATATAAGTGTTCGATAATCTAGATTTTTGAACACGTTATCTATCATTCTCTAAGTGCAATTCCTCATATGCTTCAATGATCGATAATTTAATCCATAAGTGCTATTTTCAATCAGGTGATCAATAAATATAGTCATTTTTGAACGATGATTATCGATGCATTCTTAGAATATCTCCTCTTCTATTTACCTTATTTTTTAATGTCAAAACAGAGTATCCTACAAAACAAATTTCTATCTACTCCAATGCTTAAGTTGGCTTTTTAATCATCAAAACATTAAATTTAAATACTCAAAATCAAGAGATAATATATAATTTCTTACAATTCATTAGGATTCACCATTCCTAATTCTCGTCTGAAGGAGTTGAATTTTGGTTAGTCAAGGGGTTTTATGAAGATGTCTGCAACTTGATATTCAATAGGAATGAATTCTACCTTCACATCTTTTTTTTGAACATGATCCCAAATAAAGTGATGTCATACATCAATATGCTTAGTTTAGGCATAATAAACTGGATTCTTTGATAAACTGATTGTGCTCGTACATCAATTTTTCATACCATGCTTCAACCTTATAGAATTTGTGCTCTCTTCATAAATAAGACAATCAAGTTGCCCTTTAATTCTATACTACCCTAAGAGATTACCATAAGTAGGGAAGTTGTTAATTGTGCCAAACAACATGGCTTTCAACTTGAATGTTTCTCCTTTATATGCATCATATACATCAACCCCACTCTCCCATAATAGTTTCAAGTCTTCAATTAATGGAGCTAGGTATATATCTATATCATTTCCCAGTTGCTTTGGCCCAGAGATTATTATAGACATCATAGAATACTTGCACTTCATACGTAGCCATGGAGGAAGGTTATATATAAACAAAATAACTTGTCATGTGTTGTGGGTGTTGCTTTGCATCCCATACGAGTTTATCTCATCGGTGGCTAATGCAAGTCATAGATTTCTATCTTCTTCTCTGAATTTTGAATACTCAATATCAAACTTCTTCTATTCTGGAGAATTAGTAGGATGCCTAAGCTTGCCATCTTTAATCCTTTCCTTTATATGTGACGTTAAATTTCTCGCATCTTCTACATTACTATACAGGCATCTAAATCTCAGCACAATAGGAAAATATCATAATGCCTTCTTCGGGCACTTCCCATTCTCTTGGTAATGCGATGCATTACACTTAGGACACTCGGTTAGTGACTTATATTCCTTCCTAAACTAAATGCAATCATTGAGACAAGCGTGTATCTTCTCATAGCTGAGGCCGACAGAGTGCAACACTTGCTTTGCATCATATGTTTTGCTTGGAAGCTTTTTTTTTTGTAGCGTTTGTTTAATAAGTGAAAGCAGTTATGTGAAGCTTGTGTTGCTCCACCCATTTTTTGCCTTCAAATTATATAGTTTCAAAACTAAAAACAATTTTATGAAGTCTGTACAACCTTTATATAGAGCTATCTCAGCATCATACTTTAATCTGTCAAACATTTCTAGACAATCCTCAAGTTCTCATTCAATCACATTGGCCATATCCTCAAGATGGTCAACTTCACATGTACTTGTGTCAAAATTAGATGATCCACAGCATTCATTTTGCCCTCGACTACTATTACTGGCATCTCTTGTCTCTCTGTGCTTTGTCTAGTACTTGTGACTTTGATCGATTCCATTGATAATTAAGTGGCTCTCACAAATAGATGGCAAAACCCATTTCAGAAGGCAACACGTAAGACAGGGGCAAAGAATCCTATTGCGATCATCGGCGTGCTCGACCACAAACATAATAAAATCTTCTACCCCATCCCAATATTCCTTTAATAGAGGATTAGCGGACATCCATTCCTTGTCCATAGTTCCCAACTAAGATGAATCATTTAGGGAAAAATGTGATCAGTGACTCAAAGATATTGTGAGAATTAAACAAAAATAAGAAGTCAATGTATAAGGAACTATTGAGCACATTTATCCCTCTTTAATTCTAGTTGTTAACAACTAGTAATTCAACAAAAAATCACTTTGACTTTGGTTTGAAAAATATTTTATTACTACTAATGTGTTATTCCATTTGGAAAAATTTTGGTAGTATAACAGCTTATAACTTGGCATTTTTCGAGCTTTATGCTCTTTATTTTACTTCAAATAAAGTCTTAAGAAGCAAACCATTAGGCAATTTCAATAACAACATCCAAGTTAATTAACATTCAATAATTTAGAAAAACATAAAATATAGGCCCTCAATTCAATTTCAATTACAAAATTAGAATTTATGGCAAAAGAGCATGGAAAAAGAAAACATATAGGTGCCATTTCATTCAACATGTGTCTCGCGCCCTTTAGGGGTCAAAATCAACAAAATTTGTAAACAAAGGATTATAATGACCTAAAACCTGGGGTCTTCTCAAAAGAGCCTTATACAATGACAATTTGAGAAACTAAATGCCTAGATGAAGTTAAAAATAAGATTGGGGTTTACAAGGCACTTTAATTAGGATAAACAATGTAATGAAAGAAATATTTTTGAATTTTTGGGAATGAAATAAAGTAGAATTTACCAATAGAATTCTATCAGCCTCCATCTTAAATCAAATTTACCAACAAAATTATCCATCACTTAGACATACTTAATAGCTCAATATCACGAAACTCAATCAAGATGCTTAAGTTGATGAACAAGTTTCAAATACATAAATCAATCCAAATCACAGTAGCTAGCTTTGTAAATGTATCATCAAAATCTCAACTAAACCAACACAATGATAATCCTAATGCCCTATTGTTTGGATGGAGAGAAGAACCTATGATTAGCTTTTTCAGGAAATTTACAAATAAACAATTTCAACAAAATCTTTCAATTTCTTATTTTATGAATGTACAAAAATGGCTATAACAGAGTTTCTGTTATTTGTATTAATAGCTACTCTAAGAGGAATGTATTGATGTGGTTATACAAGTTCAAGATTATCAAAGTACATCCTAAAAACACTAAGGGGCTATTTGATTCAAGGAAAGTCTGGCTCAGGAAATAGAAAATCCAGATTTTTTTGTTGGCTGAACATGGGAAAATAAAAGGAAACCATCCTTCTTAGTCGAACAGAGAAATAGTTTGATAATAGAGCAAAAATAATTGCTCATCCTATCATTTAGTTTCAACTAAAAGCATTTGGAAGAAATACTACCAACCTAAAGCTGTACCCTATGATAATGAAGGATGACATACAGTGCGACGACACGAAAATGAAGGAGGAGCACCACAGAGAGCAACAGTGGTGGAGGATGAACCACAAATACCAAAAGGAAAGGCCGGAAATGAGGTAAGGATGGCAAATTATAGGTCTGTGAAGTCAAGGCAAAGCTTGGGAAGAAGAAGGGCATCTGAAATGAGGTCAAGCAAAATGAACAGATTTGGGAGTTTTTAAAGACAATACTTGACAGTTTTTCAGTAAAACCGACAAGTATTCTTAACAAATACTTGACAATTTCATTGAAAAACTGTCAAGTTTTATTAAACTTGACAATTGTTGTTACACCTTAGCACTAGAGCGACTTAGACTTCAATTAGAACCATTTTAGACCATATTGGATGGCCTTGGGCTGAAAAATCCATAAAAAACGCTTATTTTTGGATTTTTACTGTTCATTTGGTAAAAATCCAGTTTTCTGGTCAAACTTCAAAAAATCATAACTTAATCTAGAAAAATTAAAATGGAGTGATTCATAATTTTGTGGAAAGATATTTGAATTCCCTTTCAATGAAAAATAAACTTATGAACCAATTCCATTTGAGAAAGTGTCAAGTTTTTGTGAAAGTTAACTCTGTCATTTTGGTAAAAACCCTTTTTTCCAGATTCTAGACCTTAACTTCAGAAAATCACCAAAAATCATATAGTTGTCCATTTTTAACGTGCTACCTATTGATCCGAAGCTTATGAAGTGAACTTTAAGCATACTAAATTTTGTAAAGAAATTTGTTAGGGAACTTAATAAAAATGTAGCTCTAAGTTAGCATCCTACTTGGGGTTACAGCATCCCATCATCATACATTTACATAACCAAAATATAATTATTTCCTCATGGATCACCACCACAAATGCCCTTGAATTTACAGCTTTCCTTTTTGTGATGAGATTTCAATGAAATCCTAGTAGCAAGATCAATCAACCAAAATATCAACATGCATCATTATAAAACACTTTAACATTAGCTATCATAGGAGAACTAATCTTTTTATAATAGGCAACCTCAACATGCAAGGCCCTGGCAACAAATGCAAGGAGCAACCATATCACAATCATCACAGTTCAACCATACAATAGTAAGCATTCATGCATAAATAACAATGCAAAGTTAACATTAGTGGCTAATTAAATCCCATTACCTTCATCCAATGCTCTTTGATTCTTTGATCTTCTTCCTCTTCTCCTCAATTTAATAAACCCTAACATCACAAACCATAAAAAGGGCAGCAACATTACCAACCAATCCATATCAAAAATCAATAACAAAACTCAATTAAACCCTTTCCTTTTAAAGCTTTAACCTTTTATCTTTAATTTTTAAGCTTTGTTTCCTTAAGCCTTAAAAATTCTTTCTTGGTTCCTTCCTACATGATTTTTCATGTAGGATCCAAATATGGGCTTGGATTTAAGAAAAGAAAATTCCTTCCTCAAGAACCAATGTTGGCCAAATAGGGTCTATTTCCAAAAATTACAAATTTGTTTTTAATGCTTCCAACACTTGTTCCTTAGGTTTATCCTATACCATTTTCCATTTTGAACACAATAAAGGCATCAAAACTTTGAAAATCTCATCCTAGGTTACAACTTTCATCTTGGCCGAATAGTTTCTCTTGAAAACTAACCAAGAAATCTTTCAAACAACACCAAATCACTGGAAATTACCTTAAAGTGTTCTAGCTAGTTTGAACAACAAAACTTCCTTCTTTATATTATAACCATTTCAGCCAGCCACAAGAAGGGACAAGAATTGATTTTTCCAACCATCAGTCTCAAGGAAAAACAACCATGAACTACTATGAAACAACTTACTAACCTTGGATCTTGACTTAGTGGATCAAAGTAGCTTGCTTCTCCTTGATTCAACTTCAAGATCACTCTTTTCCTCTTCTCCTTCCTCTTGGCTGAACATGAAGTCTTAAAAAGGGGGGGATGAGCTCTCATTAATGCTAAATAAATATCTCAACTATCCACATTTAATGAGATGCCATGTGTCACTTACATATTCCTTTTTGAAACTTCTTTCTTAATTAAGTAAATCCAAATGTAATTAGTTTCCAAAGTTAAGATCCTCTCCTCTTAAGGCTTGACACTTGGAAAGTTTTAATTACTCTTTAATAAGGGCTTGACAAGTGGTAACTTGTGGGCCAAGTAAAGTGTAAGACTCTAATCTACACTTTATTGGTGCACTTTTACTCCAGATTTAATTTCTTTTCTATAGTTACAGTACTCTGTGTCACATCTAGCATTATGATAATTAGAGATAAGAAATATTCTCAAATTATTGAGGATTAAAAATAATAAGGAAAATTCAAAGAATTTTGGTGGAAAATAATTACAGTAATTTTCCAAGCCAATTATAGGAAATTGACTAATTAGAGAAAATTAGTCAAATGTAAATAGGGAAAAATATTTTCAAGCCATGAAAAATTAAGAAAAAATAGGGATAATATCCTTTGAGAGTTATATGAAATTATAAAGTTGGTTTTATGACCAAATTACCCTTAGAGAAATTATAACAGAATTTAAGGGTGATTTAGGCTAATTGAGGGATTTTATTTGGAAAATTCCAATAAATATTTTAAGAGGAATAAAATTCCAAGAAAATTCTTATGAGATCCCAAGGACTTATAAGGAATTATGGAATTAAATGGAAACTCTCAAGTGTCCAAGATTTTTCCAAATAAATGTGAAAAGTGGAAAAATTCCTAAAGAGAAGGAAATTAATTTTCCTTTTTATTTAAATATTAGGAAATTAATTTTGAGACAAAGAGGGCAATTTGGGAAGATAATAATGAGGAGAATAAATTAAGGATCTGACAGAAAATAATTACAGAGACTAAGTTACTGTAATTATAGAAAAGAAGTTAAACTCAGAGCCTAAAGTATACCGATAAAGCAAGATTGGTGTCTTGTAAATCCAAGGGATCCTATTGAGCCATGTGTCAAGCTCTTGAAGGAGAAGATTTGAATTAGCCAAGTGTCATTCCATAAATGTAGAGGATTTTGACTTTAGTAAATAATTTCATTTGGAATTATGTTAATTAGGAAAGAGGAATTAAGACTTAGTAGGGTAATGACACTTGGACTATCATTAAAGAGGGTGGTTGAGATATTTTGAGCCAATTAATCAGCTCTTCCCTCCCCATTTTCAGACCTATATTTCGTGCAAGGGAGGAAGTGAAGAAAAAAAGAGAGAGTTTGAGAGAAAACAAGAAGAAAGGGAGCACCTTTGGTCATTCAAGCAAGTTGCAAGGTTAGATCTTGGTACTAGAGGTGTTCTTACTTTGTTTTCTTTCATTTTTATGGTTTAAAATCTGTCTCTTCCTCTCTTAATGTGGACCAAACTAATTAATAAAAAGGGGAAAGAAGTTTTGATCAACACTTGCTAAGACACAACAACACAAGCTAGATCCTAGTGTTGGCAAGTGAGTTTAAGTGATTTTAAAGCATTTTTCATGGTTGTTGTTGTGAGAGTTATTTTCGGCCAAGTGAAGAAGAACTGGACCCTAGGATGAGATTTTCATTGTTAGAAGGCTTCCATGATGCTTAAAATGAGGAATGGTGTAGGGTAGACTAGAAGAAACAAGTGTTGGAAGCTTAAAAGCAAAGCTGAAAATTTTGGGTCAAAACCTCTAGTGGTTTGGTCAAGGTGTGGCTGGAAGAAGCAAATTTATTTTCATAAATCTAAGCCCATTTTTGGAATCTACATGAAAATCCATGTAGGAACAAGTTAAGGAGTGTTTTTTAGGGTTAAGAGAACCAAATCTAAAACTAGTGAACAAAGGAGGGAACTTTATGGTTCAAGAATCATTTTGATGTATGTTCTTGCTTTTTTATGGTTGGATAATGATTCTTGCTGCCATTTTTGTTGGATCACATGGTTCGGATTTGATATTTGCCAAGGGAAAGAGGAGAAGGAAGAAAGGCTAAGACTTTTGGAACAAGGTAGTAAGTTAAACCTAGCTACTACCACTAACTAGCATTGTTGATTATTGTATGGTTAATTACTATTATTGTGGTTGAGCTTTCTTGATTGTTATGTGGCTGCTCTTTATAGTATCTTGCTTTGGCCTTTGCATGTTTGAGTTTGCCAAATGATAAGCATGTTAGCTCACCAATAGTAGCTAATATGATCATGCATAATAATGATGCTTGCTTGGTGTTATAGTTGGTTAATTTGCTACTGGGATTTTCAAAAATCTCATCCCCCAAAATAATGTAACATTTTAGGACCTGAATCCTCTAAGGGGAAAGCTGTAGATTGAAGGTTGATTTGTGGAGTTTAGCCACAAAATTTCGTGATAATATTTTGGTCATGTACATATTAAACTAACAGTGCTGGAAGCACACTGACCCTGACCGATTCACGTGAATTTTTGATTATGTTTCCGAACGCTTTAAATCATGAAATTTGGTTATGATGAAAGATGACATCCTGAGCTTCAAATTGATAGCTAATATGTTAAAAATGGCCCAGTATACGATTTATAATGATTTTTCAAAGTTAATGGTCAGAATCTGGACATCAGGGTTTTTGGTAAATGGACAGTGTTGTTTTCTCAAAACCTGATGCTTTCTCATAAAGAATTGGATAATGAGATATTTTTTCTTGAAAGATGACTTAAATATATTTAAGTAGAGTTTTGAACCACCCCAATTAATTTTTTGTAGAATAAGTTATGAATTTTTGAAGTTGGGCCAGAAAACTGGATTTTTACCTGATGAACAGTAAAAATCCGAAAATTAGTGTTTTTATGGTAAAAAGTGAGCCCAAGACCATCTAATGTGGTCAAAGATGATTTTGAAAGGAACCTAAGTCAATATTATAGTAAGGTGTGACATTTTTGGTATCAGAGCGGAGGTTCTGGCATAAGATAGAACGCTCTGCTTAAGTATCACTTAGATGTAGAGAACTAACACCTATTTTCAGGAATCAAGATGGGGATTACCATGGACCGGGATACTAAACCTGAGCCGTCAGTCAACACTTGGGATCCAATAGTGATTGATCTCACCAAGGACGAGGACCCAGAGGAATGGGTAATGGGAGATGCTAGCCCTAGCCATTCATCAGTGTGCTCCAATGACTGTGTTGAGCACTACCTAGAGCTGCTAGGGATCATGACAGAACAGTTGCTGTACCTCCCAGACCCGGAGACCTAGTCAAACCTGTAACTAGCCTGTACCAAGAGCCGTTAGATTTAGATCTTTATGTTCAGTCTCTTAAGCAGCCTGTTACTCCGGCTATGTATCCATGTAATGTCCCTGGACCTAGTACTTTATCAGTTATACCCCAGCCCCGGTAATACCTGTAGTACCTACTATACCATTGTACCTGCACCAGTTCAGCCTAGTCATGAGATCTGTAGTGTGGGTCAGCTGAGTGACCGGCTGAGATTCATAGGGTGTCACATCAGGAGGGATGTTGATGCAGACTCTGAGAGTACACCTAGATTACCTCCAAGGTGTGAGAGAGCTGTATCAGGCTCATGGACCAGGCAACCCTTACCTGGATCCTTATGACTAGCTAAGTGAGATGGTAGAGGTCCTACCTAATACCCCTTTCTGGAACCATGAGATCACTCGCCTGAACTACTTGTTGGGAGATGATGTGGAGGACTGGATCCAAAGCCTTGAGGGCTTTGTTATTGTTCACTTTCTGTAGACGCTAGGACTATCCTATCACTAACATAGGGATATATTTGGTACAGCTAACCCGAGTAGGTTAGGATGATAATGCTTGGTCGATAGATGTGTTGATTGCACTTTGACTGGTCAATGCTTAGCTGCTTTTTGTTGTATACTCATTTTATGAATGAAATCCAAGCATGATATTTATTCTTGTTCCTTGTTGTGCTATCTGGTTAGTTAAGCAATGGTTAGAACTCGACGAAACCTTTCACCGGAGAGACCCCTAGTGCAAGATGTAAGGGTCCCTCCTGATCCATTACAATTGATTTGAACGCCTCGAGCAACAACAGAAGACCATCAAGGACATGAGAGCAGCTCAAGCTCGTCAGGAACAAAAAAGGGGATGCAGCGATAGCTGCAGCAATAGCAGCAGCATTAGCAAAACTCGAGAGAGGCAACCAGAGGAAGAGGTCTCTGCAGCACCAACATCAGAACAATTGCCAAGACTGGCAATGCCAGAGCAGAACCCGACAGTATTCAACAGTGGATGACCCGATTTTGTAAGCACAACCCACCGTCATTTGATGGGACATTTGATGTTCAAGCGGTGGAAGAGTGGATTAATCGCCTAGAGAAGATCTTCATGGTGATGGATTGCTCATCAGAGCGAAAAGCCCAGATGGCGATATATAAGCTAGAGAAAGATGCGGATCGCTGGTGGAAGAATACTGAGATTCTTCTCGATGCTCGAAACACGACGGTGACTTGGGAAGTTGATAAACCTTGTCGCTAGGTAATCAAAGTTTTATTAGGGAAAATGCAGCAAGTGAGGCACTACCTAGGTCATTCTTCACAAGGAGCCTTAAGTTGTATTCAATTTAACAATTCACTTTTAATCATCAAATTACCAAGATGAGAGCTTGAGTTCAGAAAAGGAAAATTGAAACAAGAAACAAATCTAATGAAAGGTAAAGGCAAAAGAAGATTCAGATAAGAGATAGTAGTTCCCTAGCAATTATCCAACTTCCTTGTTCAATCTATAATTTGGAGTCTCTTAATGTCAATAAATGGATAGATTCAGCTACTGCTCAAAATCTATCTCTTAACATAGATCAGAAAACAACTATCTTATAGATTCATTGTTTTGATCTATGAGAAGGAAAATCAATGACAAGAACACCATGAGAAGCAAGTTGCATTCTCTAAGAATGACCACAACTGTGAATCATCAATGTATTCAACAAAATTCAGATTTACAGAACAACAGTCCAAGTAAAACGAATTAGATTTACAAATCAACAAAGAATCCTCTATTCAACTGAAATAAAGGACACAACTCACATCTGAATGTTCAATCAGATCTAAATTCCAAGAAACATAAATCTATCACTCAACCTTCATTCTAATCACAATTGTTCAACTGAAACAAATGACTCTTAGAATAGAAAGTGGGAAATAGATCTGAATCACTCCCTGTTCAGTCCATGAACTCAGGTCAGCTTCATTGCTAAAAAGAACTTGGAAATTCAGCTACTCATACTCTAGATTGGGTAGAGAAACAGCAAGAATTGATGAAAAATCCATAGTTGATCGGTAGAAATTGATGATTTGGATGAAAATGGAAGAGAGAAATGAGAGAGGCGGAGAGGAGAGAGCAAGAAAATCATGTCTGGAGGGATAATGGGCAACTGAAAATCTTTCTGGCTGAAGCGCGTGACTCTGCTTTTAAATCTGGAAATTTCGGTCATCCGCCGCGGCGCCTCCATCAATCCGCCGCGGCGCCTGTCCTGTACGGCGTCGTTTTGATTAA